>NC_056744.1:606556015-606583515 GCF_019279795.1 Protopterus annectens
ACGCACAAAGCAGAATCATAATAGAGCATGTGTTTGGGATGCTCAAGTCATGGTTCTGCTGCCTGGATATATCCAGTGGAGCCTTCCAGTACTCTCCAGCTACATGTACACAAATATTCATAGTATGTGCCATGTTACACAATATGATCCTGCGGAAATAGCTGCAGCAAGAACAGCACAGGGCAAGGCCACAAAGCCCCCCACCATTGCCAAGGCCATCACAGGCACAGAGTGACTCTGAGAAGGAACCACCTGATCCTGCACATGTAGGCAGAAAGATGCATGCCCAGTATGCCCAGGCCTTGGTAAAAAGGTAACGCTTAACACATACACTGACATGGTAGGGAAACAGGGAATGACACCTCTCTCTGACTTGCACATACAGTAAAATGGATACCAAACATGACACTACCTGTGCTTTACCATGTATATGGAGTGTACTATTTGCATCTGATATAGTCAGCCCTCCAGCACCGTCTTCAATACTGGCCCAGCCAAAAGGTAAGTCACTCTTCCTATCAATTACTGAATGGAGTAGTATGTTCTGATAATTATATCTCTGGTATGGATGCGAGCATGCAAGGGAATCGGGTGGCTGAATGGGATGGCAGCAGATACTGGACACCTATATGGACAGCATGAAATCCATAACAAATACTGGTGTAAACACACTAGGCAGTACTAGACATGGTGACAAATCACACTGCAGTACATGTGGTGACCCAAATGTGTCCATATGACACACACATGCATATCAGTGAGACTCACATACCCACCACCAGCCTCAACCAGCAGGACAGGTGTAGATGACCATAAAGAAAGGCTGGGCTAAGGTCTCCAGTTGATGGCAATGGTGAACAGCCCCACTCCAGACCTACACAGACAAACTGCAATAGGTTGGGCAGTTGTATGTTAGTTATGAAGGGTAAGAAGTCTGAAACTGAAATGTAGGTAAATAAAACCTAAGATCTGTACTCCAGTGATATGTCTCCAGTCTGCATAATAGGTCAGAATACAAAATGATGTAGAAGCCAACAGAGTACCTGACATACCAGTACAGTCATAGCACAGTTTAAAGTTGTCAGGTGTGCCCCCACCCACAATCCAATGTAGAACTGCAGTAACATGTAAGTGTGAGGAATAGTATCAGTGGAGCACAGATTACCTGAGCCGGCCCAATCTACAGGATAGATTGTTGCATGTGTACAATATGCAGGGGTCTGTGTGTTAGGTTGTTGTGTGTTCAATATTGTCTGGAAGTGGTCAGCATGTAGGCATGGAGAGTTGTGTCTCAATGGCCAATGGGTAGTACTGTGGTTGACAGGGCCATGTTCCAACAACTGCAGTGACAAACACAATGCTTCTCAGCAATACCCATGTCAGCAGTTGTCCTTACTCACTGTCCAGATGTCAATATCTGTCACCGTCTAAAAGATGGACATGCCATGAATGTGGGCCCATACATACACACAGTACACAGGTGGAAGTACCTTACACAGAGTGCATAAAATTTAACAGTCAGCTGCACACAACATTGGAATTGTACAGACAAGTTAGCAGCAAATTAGTTGTCCGTGTAGTATGGAATACTGTTGTAGTCCGGCCAATCACTGGTAGACCACAAAAGGCAGAGTTATGAAGTAATGAGAGACTGCCTATGTCTCTGCACAAGGCAGCATAAGGGGAATGTCCCAGGTATATCTGTGAATCAGCTGCAAGTAGCTTCCATATCACACAAGCACTCAGCTCACTCCACCATCAGCCACAGGTTTATCACAGGTCATATCCTTGATGTTGGGAATGAGTACAGTATGACCCCATTTCTGTATGGGAATATACACAGAATGCTGCAAAGCTGTCCTATGCAGGTGTGTTCCTAGGTGTAAGCAGCACCCTGCCTGCATCCAGACCATTGGATCAATATGGACAGGAACTATTATCATTAACCCCTTGCACACTTACCGTGTCACCCCAGGGGCATCCACTGGCTTGCAGCCTGGGATTGTAGGAGTGACAGAATGCAGTGGCCTGCTACAGATGGCCTGCATCACTACCAAATGGCTTACAGTCCTCTGTCAAAGGCTTGTGCCTCACCCGTAGTGCCAATGTATGGTATCTCATGAGATCACAACTAACAACCTAACACAGTCAACAGAACACAGATGCAAGGTCATGTTGACAAATCCCAGTAACATGTCCCCCCATGTCCCACTGCATGAACTGTGGACCAATCCATAAATACCGCTGGGATGAAAGGTCAGCTATAGGGATACTTCTCAGATATCACTCACATAATGTTAGGAGGAGGATAGAATAACAGAGTGGGGGGTGTAGACACATAGACATCATGGGGTGTGTGAAGTCTGAAACTCTGATGTGTGGCCATACTACCCCTGCCTGCAAACCCAGTAATGGGTGGCTACAAACCTGCTCATAAACCACAATGTGAAGGGGAACTGACCAGATATATGAGCCCTACCTCTGGGTAACCTGGGTGAATCTGGACAGCTGAGAGGTATGGCCACAGCAGAATATGGCCATTCTGTTAAGCCGATATATGTACAAGAAAGGGATCCTCAGACACAATAGTACCAAGGTGCTGGATCATTTACACAGACCCATCAGCAAGTGTCTGTAGCTACCCCTCCAGAATGGCAGGAGTGTGCAAGAATGTGGAGGCTGTGGACCACAATACCTGACTCAACTTCATTCATCTTGTATTTCCAAGTAAATAACTGTGAGCAAATAATTATATCTGTCAGTCGTTGATGACCTAATACATCACAGTGTAAAACAGTAAATATGTCTGAATATCTCTGCTAACACCAACCATGTAACACAAGCAGCACAGACAGCAATAGTTACAGTATCCCCCTATCTGTCACCCATTGTGACTCCATATTGTCAACCTATCTACAGATATCCTGCAGAAACAGGTTGCTAGCTGAATGTGTAGAACACAAAACCCTGGACTGGACTACAACCTTACCTAGAATGGATTCACATACTCAATACAGAAGGTCATGCTGAGCATGCTCCTCCACTTAGAGAAAGGAAGCCCATGCCTGACAACACAGTGAACTATACATATCTGTCATTCACAGATGTCTGTGCACATAAACCAAATTGTACACCATTCATGCTTCATACACACATTAGACAGGAATGCTCACACATATCCAAGGCCAACACACTATAATATGTCAAACATACATGCACAGAGATGTGGGGAAGAGAGAGACAGACAGTGACAGAGAGAATTCCATTATGACGGCTAGTCCCACCCACTACACATCCAATTGACCGATATCACATGATGTATTGAGGTCAATCACTGTACAGATTCCTTTTGGTAGCCCTCAACCCTGTAGAGTCTGTGGTGCTTGTGATAATTGTGTAACACGATAGTACATGTCAGTATTCATGTAGCATTTATATACTCAGTCCTGTCAAATGTAAAGTTGTGTGCGACTGAGTGTGTGTGTGTTTCCAGAGGAATTATTTATGGCCCATTCACACACACTTCACTTCCCATTGCCCATGTTAGCACTCCTGCTGATGTCAGTCACCTTGAAATAACCCTTTGGCCAAATCTCACTCCTATAAGCACCGTGGTACTTGTGATAACTGTGTAATACTGTAGCCTAGCAAGCTAGTTAGGTAGGAGTTCAAATCTTGGTTCTGACAACTGTAAAAATGTGTGTGCATGTGCATGTGTGTGTGTGTGTGTGTGTGTGTGTGTGTGTGTGTGTGTGTGTGTGTGTGTGTGTGTGTGTGTGTGTGTGTGTGTGTATGTAGAGATGAATGATTTTGAGGCCATTCACACTCACTACACCTGCCACTGGCCTACTTTAGCATGCCTGCTGATGTCAGTCACCTTGAAATAACGCTTTCTCCAAATCTCAGCCCTATAAGTTCTGTGGCGCTTGTGATAACTGCATAATACTATAGTGTATCAAATTAGTTAAGTAGGAGTTCTAATCCTGGTCCTGGCAGCTATGATAATGTGTGTGTTTGTGTGTGTGCGACGGTGAAAGATGTTGAGGCCTTTCACACTCACTACACCTGCCATTGGCCAACTTTAGCATGGCTGCTGATGTCAGTCACCCTGAAATAACCCTTTGGCCAAGTTTCAGCCCTATAAGCTCTGTGATGCTCATCATAAGTGGGTAATACTGTAGTGTAACAAACTAGTTAGGTAGGAGTTCAAATCCTGGTCTTGGCAACTGTGAAAGTGTGTGTGTCTGTGGAGATGAATGATTTTGAGGCCATTCTCACTCACTACACCTGCCACTGGCCTACTTTAGCATGCCTGCTGATGTCAGTCACCTTGAAATAAACCTTTGTCCAACTCTCAGCCCTATAAGCTTCATGGCACTTATGATAACTTCACAATACTGTAGTGTAGCAAGCTAATTAGGTAGGAGTTCTAATCCTGGTTCTAGCAACTACGAAAATATGTGTGTTTGTGTGTGTGCAGAGATGAACGATTTTGAGACCATTCACACTCACTACACCTGCCATTGGCCTACTTTAGCATGCCTGCTGATGTCAGTCACCTTGAAATAACCCTTTGGCCAAGTAGAGGCCATATAAGTTCTGTAGCACTTGTTATAACTGCATAATACTGTAGTGTAGCAAACTAGTTAGGTAGGAGTTTTAATCCTGGTCCTGGCAACTGTGATAATGTGTGTGTGTGTGTGTGTGTGTGTGTGTGTGTGTGTGTGTGTGTGTGTGTGTGTGTGTGTGTGTGTGTGTGTGTGTGCAGAGATGAATGCTTCTGAGGCCATTCACACTCACTACACCTGCCATTGGCTGACTTTAGCACACCTGCTGATGTCAGTCACCTTGAAATAACCCTTTAGCCAAGTAGAGGCCCTATAAGCTCCATGGCACTCTGAGTAACTGTGTAATACTGTAGTGTATCAAACTAGTTAAGTAGGAGTTCTAATCCTGGTTCTGGCAGCTGTGAAAGTATGCATGTCTTTGTTGACACCTGATTTTTCACACTTCATACACTTCCCTCTCCCCACCTTTAGCACTGCAGCTGATGTCACTCACCTTAAAAGATACCTTTGGACATCTTTTTGATATATAATCTCTGTGGTACTTGTGATAACTGCATAATACCTTAGTGTAGCAAACTAGTTAGATAGGAGTTCTAATCCTGCTGCTGGCAACTGTGATAATGTGTGAGTTTGTGTGTGAGAGTGTGTGTGTCTTTGTTGACACCTGATTTTGTGGTCATTCACACTTCCTACACTTCTCTCTCCTCTCCTTTAACACTACAGCTGATGTCACTCCCCTTCAAAGATGCATTTGGACAGCTCTTCAACAGATAAGCTCTGTGGTGCTTTCAATAACTATGTAACACTATAGTACCAATGCATAGCTAGATAGGGGTCTGAAATACAGTACTGGCAAATGTGTGTGTGTGTGTGTGTGTGTGTGTGTGTGTGTGTGTGTGTGTGTGTGTGTGTGTGTGTGTGCGTGTGTGCGTGTGTGCGTGTGTGTGTGTGTGAACAGTATCCTGTATTGGTGTAATTGTATAATAACAGGATGCATTGCAGCATGGGTTTTGCTACATTTTCATATTGAGGACCCATATGTCCCAATGTCACATTACAAGGCCAACAGTTGTCAAACACTGTAAAGGTTGTTGCAGACAATCCACAGCCATAAATGTATATATAGGCAACCGTTATAATACCCAGAGATCTCTCTCCACCCACAGATCATGAACAAACATGCTTGGCTCTTTCTCTCATCCTTTCTTTCTATTTCTCTCTCTCTCTCTCTCTCTCTCTCTGTCTCTCGCCCTCTCTGGTAGATGTGGAAAAATGCATCTGTTTTGCATAGGCATGAGCTTGACATTGGTAGGTACTGCTCCTGATCGGCTAATGACCTTTGCATGAATTGGAGTCCTCCACCTGCTAATTGCATGTGGAACAGCTGTGGTCTCATTCCTATAGCCAACTGCATAGACGCACACTCCTATGAATAAGCACTGCAAGTGGGTGTTAGCACTTCTCCTTCATTGTGAGCAAGACTTCATGTGAGTGTGTGACAAACAAAATCAGAGAGGATAGTTGGGAAAACCTCTTACAACAAGCACTGTGGAGACAGGCCAACAAACTGGAGAGGGATGTTCCCGACATGGGAACAGAATGTAAGTATTGCTGTTCTACATTTGAAGTAATGTTAGTTTAACAGGGTTTGTGTGGATATGGCTATTCTGTATCATTTAAAGTCTGGCATAACAGTGTTATGTGGTTGAGAAAACTCTCACCTGCAGGGCTATCTGCAGACTGGCCAAAGTTTGGAGTCTTAGATTTGGTGTGTTACTCACACATTTTTTGTCTTTAGAAATGCAGTAGCATACTCTGATGACTGTAGTCAGTAAATGGTAACATCCATGAGTGTTACTGACTTCATATCCTTCAGAAGAGATATGTCACAACAAACTCTGTTACACCAGCAATGTTCTCCATTTATAACTGCAATATGTCAATATCGGCCCTATGTTTGTGCCTCTGTCCCCCTGTCTGTCACCATTTGTTCATATGTCATGCAGTAAGAGGTGGATATGTACAGTAAACCATTATTTACTGACATAATTATTGATATCAAGCCAGTGATATATCAGAGTGCCAGACATGTAATGTATAGGAGGCCTGATATTTGAGGACAAAACCTGGACATTCTGTTATAGTCTGCACAGTAGTGAGGTCTGTGTACTTCTGGTGATTGTTGCAGAGTGTCTGTATTATATATCCATGTATTGTGATTATGTTATTTGGCCTGTGTACAGACTGGGGTAGATGTCAGTATTCTTAGTCCTGTTCTATCCAAAATTGCATGCTGCTCCAGTTTCTGATACCTTATCGGTCTATATGTTTGTAGAGTCAGACTGAGACATATCCCATACCACAGTCAGGCATCAGACTACACTGTGAATTGGGCCAGTATATGTAGGGTAAGTGTGTGAGTGGCAAACATGATGATGGCTTTTGTTCACACAGTCCATATACTGTGCTATTACTTAGGCTTACCATTATGTGACTGTGACTGTGTTGAGATTAGTTGTGGCTATGCACTTTCACACTGGTGTCTGTTACTCTGTGTTGTTCCATACCTGTAATGCCTGATATATTTGCAATTACATGTGTATTCTCCCGTAAGTAAATTGGGTTAGTGTTGTGGCAGTCTGCCTGTGGTGTAGACAGTGCTTGGTGACATGTCTAGCAGGTCAGTGTATTTACCCTAGTGTGATGTTATGTCCAGATATTTGTCAGATGTACTGTTGCCTGGCTGCCATTTGTGTTGTCTATTTCTGACAAAGCAGTGGGCTGCTGTGAAGATGTATGTCACTAACTAGTGGGAAGTATGTGGATTGGGACCTCTGCTCCTCCAGTTAATATGTGTTAGGACAGACAGGAGGGTGTGAATGCATCAACTGTGTGAGCTTATCTAGTCCAGTATCTGTGATATTTATATATATATATATATATATATATATATATATATATACACCCATTTTCATAGCTTTAAACATCCCCTTTTTCAAGCTTGCCCCACATTTCTTGCACTAAGGAGTTGTGTGTATACCTCTTGACTGATTGAATTGTTTCAGACTGTCCATGTTTATTGCTCATATTTCTTCAGTATTCCACAGGATCATTACTGTGATTTGTGTGGCACTTCAGTATAATGATTTTATGATGTCTGTCAGTAATTGATGGTGTACATGTCAGTTTCAGAAGAGCCTTCCTTCACAACATGTATGTTGACACAACCCCTGTCACTGTAGCAACATTCTACAGTTATGACTGCAATACATACATTACGTTCCCTTGCACTAAGAGGTTAGGAGTTATAGTGCTGAGGTATGACTCCACTACATGTCATAGGCATATATTTTATATATATATATATATATATATATATATATATATATATATATATATATATATATATATAAAGAGACAGAGAGAGAGTTATGGAAATATATGCCCAAAAACGTCTGGCATCTGCTAGAAAGCTGAAGATGAAGAGGAATTTTTATTTATTTTATTTTATTTATTTTACATTTGTTGACTGGGCTAGACTAACTGGATAAATGTCCATTTTCAGTAGAGGCCCAGGGAGAAAAGCTCCAAGCATGAACACTAACAAAGTTAACAATATATAACAAAGACATGTATAATAATAGTACAGAGGTACAATTGACTAAAGACATTATGTTAAAAGATTAAACTAAGTAAAAAATAACAAGTACACTAAGCACAAGCTGGGTATGGGCAAACAGAGTCAGGTCCTTACATTTATCCTATTACTATGAGAAAAAAAGAGAAATCAGTAGATTTGGAGGTATAGGTTAGGGGAGAGGGGAAGGGTTATGAGCAGGAGGGGAAAAGTTTCAGTCTGGGTTAGCACAAGGACAAAGCCACTGAGTTTTAAGATGTTCTTTAATATGCTTTTTGAATAGAGAAGTAGAAGCTAGAGTAGAAAGTTCAGGAGGGAGCTGATTCCAGTTTTTACTTATAGTGTTTGAGAAAAGTGAGTCACCAGCTTTGTTGTTAGATTTAACTGATGAGACCAGGAGTTTATTAGCAGAATGTAGTGTAGCTAGATTTTTATATGGTGTAATCAGATTAGTGAGGATAGGGGTGTTATTGGGGTGGTGTAGGATCTTTTGAGTGATAAGTAACTGTTGACAGAGTATATGGTTCTGCAATTCTAGCCATCCTAGTTGTTTGAGGTTAAGGCAATGGTGAGTTTGACATGGAGAGCTTGTGATAAATCTAGCTATGCTATTATAACAGGTAGAAAGTTGTGAGATATTATTTTTAGATAGGTTTGTATATATAGCTGAGGCATAGAAAAGGGTAGAAATGAGGTGGGTTTGGGCAATAGTTTTCCTGGCTGTGGGGATAAGGAAGGGTTTAATTCTATAGAGGGTTCCAAGTTTTTTGTTAACAGTCTTTATGGTAGAGTTAATATGGTCATCATAGTTAAGACGGTTATCAATTGTAACACCTAGTAGGCGGGTGGTAGAATCAGGGGTTATGTTTGTAGCATTGTTAGAGGTAATAGAGAAGAATGGAGTGGGTGATTTATGAGATGGAGTAAAAAGCAGTAGTTTTGTTTTTTTGGGATTAAGCAGGAGGCGATGTTGCATAAACCAGTTTTCTACATTTTGGAAAACAGTTTGGATTAGGGACTGGAGGGAGGCTATGTTCTTAGCAGTACAGATTAAGGTTGAGTCATCTGCATATTGGATGCAGGTGGCTTGAGGTATGTTCATATGGAGGTCGTTGATAAATATGGAAAAAAGAAGGGGACCTAAGATAGAGCCTTGTGGGACTCCAATATTTACTGGAAGTAATGAAGACAGTTTGTTGTCCCAAAGTACTGCTTGCTGTCTGTTTAGAAGATAACAACTAAACCATTGTAATGCTAGTGGATCAAGAGAATGATACTTTAGTTTATGTAGAAGTAAGTTATGGTTAACCATATCAAAGGCTTTTGACAGGTCTATAAATAGTGCAGAGGAAAAGGAGTTAATGTTACGATTTTGATTTATAGAGTCAGTGAAGGATAGAAGGGCAGTTGTTGTGCTATGGAATGGTCTAAAGCCATGTTGGCAGTTGGCTAGTAGATTATTTTGTAGTAAGTGGTTGAGTAGTTGTTTGTGAATACATTTTTCCATTATCTTGGCTAATGGGGAGAGTAAGGCAATAGGTCTATAGTTAGAAAGCTCTATAGAAGATCCACCTTTATGTAGAGGGATGATGTGGGATGCTTTCCATATGGTAGGGATTTTGCCTTCAGAGATAGTTCTGTTAATAAGGATAGATATGGGGTAGTCTATAGCTTTTGCAGCAATTTGTAGGTATTCAGATGGGAGATGGTTGGCAGAAGGGGTGCAAGGTTTCAGTTTTTTAAGTAGCTTGTAGATAAGAGATGTAGGAACAGGGTGTATATGAAAGGTAGGAGGTGAAGTCTTGGAGGTATTAGGTGGGAAGGCAGTAGGTGGAGGAAGAGAATTGGCTAGGAATTGAATGGCTTCTGTAAAGTAGTTATTAAAGGCATCAGGGATCAGGTTGGAATTATTATGGTTGAAACCTAATGAGGCAGGAGTAGTAGAGTGACCTGGCTGAAGAAGTTTGTTTAAACCTGACCAAAATTTTTGTGGAGTTTGTTGAGTGGATTGTTGGAGGTGAAGGTAGAAGTCTTTTTTGTCTCTAAGAGTGTCCTTCTTGGTGGCATTTCCTAATTGTTTAAAGAGGAGGTGATCAGATGGGCATTTGGTAGCCCTCCATTTAGCCCATATTTTGTTTCTAAGGAGCATTTTTTGCTTAGTTTGTTTTGTAAGCCATGCGGCAGATTTGTTTTTTATTCTAGTGGAGTGGTAAGGTGCGTGGTAGTCTAGTATTTGAAGAAAGTTAGTGTTGAAGTAGGTCACAGCCTCATCAAGTTCAAGATGGGTCAGTGGTGACCAGTTACAAGTTTGCAATTCCTTAAGGAAACTACCTGGGTTAAAGAATTTTTTTGAGCGGGAAGTTTTGAGATTATGAGTAGTTGGGATATGAAGTTTTTGTCTGATTATGTAAGTGAGCATATGGTCACTGATATTATCGGGAAGGGTTCCTGGAGTATAATTGCTAGGGTGGTTATTAATAAGGATCCAGTCAAGAGTAGATTCTTTCCTGTTAGGTTTATGGATTCTAGTAGGAGTGGTTATAAGTTGAGTGAATCCAAAGAGATTTAAGTGGTTAGTAGGGTTCAGGGAATTGCAGGTAAGCCAGTCTATATTGAAGTCACCCAGTACAATGGTCTCCTGTGGTAGTTGGGTAGAGAGGTAATTAAGTAAGTTTTCGAGAATAGTAGTATTTTTACCAGGGGGAAGATACATACAAATTAGGTACGTAGATTTGGAGTTGTTTATTTGGAGTTTGGTAGACAACATTTCAGATTTGGCATCTAATGATGGTAGTTCATTAAAGAGGGAAACCTGGAGATTAGATTTATAGAGAACGGCTATGCCTCCACATTTTTTGGTTTTGCGGTCACATCTAAGGATACTATAACCTGGAGGGGTAATTTCCTGGTCTAGGGTAGCAGGTTTTAGCCAGGTTTCTGTAAGACATAGAATATCAAATGAGTGTAAATCCAGGAGTGCGTGCAGTTGGGAAATTTTATTGTTGATACTTCTAATATTAAGGTGGGCTATCAGAAAGGAATTAGGTGCTTTAGCTAGTACAGAATGTTTAGGTAAAGTTACATTAACAAGGCTATTGTTATTGTCATTGTTGGGACCAGGGTTTGGATGAATATCCCCGTGTAAGTAGAGGAGATATTGGAGATAATGTGGGAATTTAAAGATTTTGTGGGAATTGTTAAGAATTTTTTTGATAGAGAAGTATGTCACATGGGTTGTTCTGTGATATTTTGGTAGTATATAATTTGAGGTAGAGGTGATGTTACTATGGGTAAGGGTGAAGATGAAAGAAGATGATAAAGTTTGTTGGAAATGTTGATTTTGTTCAATTAGAATAAGGTTTTCAAAGAAGGTGAGAGAATAAGGTATGGTCAGTGAGGCTACTGTGGTAGTTAAAAGTAACATGTGTGTAAAATTAGTTGTGAGAATTGGGGCCATGGTGGTGAGTAGATGTAGGTGAGTTTAGCTTGTGTGAGTTGGTGAGGTTGAAAAAAAGATAAGGTTGTTTTAGGAGAATGAGAGGAGGTTTATAATATACAAGAAATAAATTAATGGAGGTTGAAAAGGAGGTGGAATGGGAGGTAGTTAGTATAGAGGATGGTAAGGATAGGTAAGATAGGAGTAGTTCATGTGAGTGGTAATGTGAACTAATTAGATAAGAAAGAGATAGGGGAGTGGCTTAGTGATGTGGAGCTGTGTGATTGGTTAAGAAAAAAAGGGGAGTGATTAAGTGAGGTATATGGCTAGGACCACTGGGGGGTGGGTGGGAATTGGGGGTAGGGTAGGGGAGCGGAGTGAGCCCGTAGGGCAAACGAAGTGGGGCAGACCCAGGTAAGGTGAAAGCAGTGAGAAGAAACAATCAGTAAGGTGGAAGGTAAGAACAGGAGGCAGTAAGTCAAACGGCAGAAGTTGAGAGTCTAAGGAAGGGGGAAGTAGAATAGAGAGAAAACCTGGGAGAGTAAGGGTTAACCTAGGAGTAGTAGAGGTGGAGAGGAGGGTTAGGTAAAGGGTGTATAAGGACTATGGAAGGAGATAGGTGCAAGGTATAAAGGACTATGGAAGAAGATGGTAAAGGAGAAGAGTGCAACAAGCGTGTAAGAGTTAATGTAGGAGGAAGGAAGAGAAATAAAGTGGGATTAGAGGTAGGTATAGACTGCCATCTAGTGACCAAAGCCTGTAAGTGCCTTGTAAAGAGATTGCAGTAATTGGATAAAAATAAAAAGAAAAGTAATGGAGAAGGGAGAGTTTAGAGGGGTACTACAATACAGACTGTGGGCTGCAGTATCATAGAGACAGATAGTGGAGAGGAACAATAGTAAAAAACAGGGGGGGTATGGCTGCTGGCAGATATGGCAGATTAACTAGTACACCTAGGAGGTATAGTGGTCTAGTATATACATAAAGTACTTAACAGAAAAACAAAAATTAATTTAGTTTGTAACATACAATATTAGTTGCTGTGGCTTTTAGATTACCCAGGTAAGGAAATACCCACGCAGGTTTAGGTAGGTGGATTTATCTGGTCTTTGGAGTCCAATAGGGCACAACCAGAAGTGGAAAAGGTGAGTATAAAATCTTTGAGCAGAATATTAGTTGCTGTGGCTTTTAGATTACCCAGGTAAGGAAATACAATTCAATTGAAAAACAAACAAATATGTTACGGGGAAAAAATATAAAAATAAAAAATGTACAATAAGCTGGTTGCATAAGTGTGCACACCCTTAAACTAATACTTTGTTGAAGCATCTTTTCATTTAATTACAGCATTCAATCTTCTTGGGTAGGAGTCTATCGGCATAGCACATCTTGACCTTTCAATATGACAATCACCCCAATCATACATCCAAATCAACAAAGGAATGGCTTCACAAGAAGAAAATTAAAGTTTTGGAATGGCCCAGCCAGAGCCCAGACTTAATTCCAATAGAAAATCTGGGGGGTGACCTGAACAGGGCTGTGCACAAGAGATGCCCTCACAGTCTGATAGATTTGGAGTGCTTTTGCAAGAAAGAGTGGGCAAATATTGCCAAGTCAAGATGTGCTATGCCGATAGACTCCTACCCAAGAAGATTGAATGCTGTAATTAAATGAAAAGGTGCTTCAACCAAGTATTAGTTTAATGGTGTGCACACTTACGCAACCAGCTTATTGTACATTTTTTATTTTTATATTTTTTCCCCATAAAATATTTGTTTGTTTTTCAATTGAATTGTACAGGTTATAGGTCACATTAAAGGTGGGAACAGTTTTGAAATGATTTATTGTGGTCTCATTTTTTATATCACAAAAACCTGACATTTTAACAGGGGTGTGTACACTTTTTATATCCACTGTATGTAATATATATATATATATATATATATATATATATATATATATATATATATATATATATCCTTTTATGTGTAAACATGAGTGTTGTATATACATCTGAGAAGGTATATACAGCATGAGTGTTGTATATACCTTCTCAGATGTATCCCACCATATTAATCTGAAATGTGTATATTTACATATAAGAACATGACTGATTCAACACTATTTTCACTTACAAGTACTAAACAATTGTAGTAGTCAAAGCAGTTGTTCACTACTATTCAGTATGTCTACTAAATGATATATTTAGAAAAAGCAACAGACGTCCTTACAGTGCCAATGGCTTAGTGGTTCAGTGCTGTGATTCTAGTATGCAGGGTACTGGGTTCAAGACCTGCACGGGCTGTTTATTTTGTTGCTGGGCAGAATAAGAGCTGATAGAGACAGAGTGATTAAGGTGCTTTAAGAGGGTTTGAGTGGGTTTGCATGAAGCTAAGCGCTGCTAACGTATGGTTAATAGGCACGTACAATGTGTAGGCTCAGCTTACCAGTGCAAATCTGCTTAGCATTTATATTTAAGCAATGCTTACACCTGCTAAGCATTGCTCAGCTCGGGTAACCAGTGATCACATTCCAGTCTGATAAAATGGCAGGTTAATGACATTTTATTTATTTTTATTTATTTTACATTTGTTAACCGGGTTAGTCTGGCTGAGCTTTTGGCTAATTTTTCAGCAGAGACCCGGGGAGAAAAGCTCCTCAGGACTAGAAAACAATTTATTAAATTTTAGTAACATAGTAGTAACTATCATCTTTAATAAATGTATTTCATTTCCTGTACATAACATGCTTGTATGTGCTGCCATTACAGTTGCAAGGGGTGTGAGTATACTGTATGGGACACCTGGATATTCATGGGTAGTACCACAATCATTTCTCTTTGGATTTGTTTCATACATGGGTAGTATCCCTGGTTATATGCAGTCACACTTGCATGTTACACCAGCTATAGTGCACTGGTTGACAGGAATAGTTTAACACATATTGTATCATTAGGTTAGTACTTTTAACAGTGTTTTTTCAAGTAAGAGTAGATTGCAGATTGTAGTACTGGAACCATACACCCCTGCATGCAGAACTGGACACTGAGTACTGAGTATCTTGTTCTTGGTGTTTGAGCTGTATGTTTATATGTAATTCCTACTGGATATTGATCTGATATGTTGATATTAACTGTAGACTACTATGTTTTTTGGGCATGTTATTGAGGACTGCTGTCATGGTAATGGGATACCGTTCAGTTTCAGACATGTATCTTGCAAAACATTCATCTAAATGCATAACTTATTGGCTATCTACTTACTGTCTGTCCTCTGTACAGATGTGCAGATGTCAGGTATTTCTACGGCCATACCATTATGTAGGTGCCCATATTGTATTGTGCTGTGGGCCTGGACACTACTGCTAGTTCCAACATATGGGACATTCCTTAATGTGAGCCTTGCCCCATTTCCTTGCCTGTGTGAGAGAGATTTCAGAGGCGGGTGGCCTACCGACTCACATAAAGTGGGTGACAATATGTTACAGAACAGGACATGTGGAGACAGCCGACCAACATGTTGGACATATCCCCAGATTTGTGAACAGATTCTAGGTCAGCAGTGCTGTTATACACATGGTGGATTAATAGACTAATAGGGTTTGTGTGGACATGCATTTAGTGTGTGATGTCACAACTCACAGTGATATGTCTCTGACATACCTCTCCACTGGCATGCTGCTCACAGACTGGCCACATGTCTGCCTGTTATGTTTTGTGTGTTCTCCAGACAGTTGGTGTCCTTGGTAAATCAGTTGTGGACTCTGGGGAATGCAGTTAGTAAATATTCACATCTATGGGTATTACCGACATCATATTCCTCATAAAGGATGTTATAACAAACCCAGTGACATCTGCAACTGTCTCAATGTATAACAGCAGTATGTCCAATCTACCCATGTGTTTGTGCCTCTGTTCCCATCTAGTTAGTGAGTGGGGAATGTTATGAAAGGCTTTGGCCAGATCAGTGTAGGCTGTATGTGTCACCATGTCTTCATCCACAGCTCAGGTGACTGACATCAAGAAGTTGACCCGGTGAAATGAGCAGGTATGACCTACCCTTCGCAAAGGTAAACTGTGTGGGATCCTGAGTCTGTAGATTCCCATATCTCTGTTTATTAGGTGCATGATGATGCATTCCATAGCTTTGCATAGCAGACTTGTCAGGCAGTTGGGGCGGTATTTTCCAGGGTCTGTAGTTACACCTCGTTTCTGGAGAGGGGTGACTGTAGCAGTGTACAATTCAGTAGGGAGAAAGCCTGAGGTGAGGCTGTGCTTGAACAGGGCACACAGTTAAGGTGCCAGATCACTCTGTAGTTCATGTTTAACACAGCCAGGGATATTCTCCGGTCCCACAGAAGCTGTATTCTTGGCCTTGGACAGTGGTATTTTACCCTGTGCTGCAGTATTGCTGGGTGTCTGGCAGTGTATTGGTATTGTGATTGGTCCTTTTGGGGGGAGTGAGGGGTAATGTTTGCACTGAAGATGCCAGCCAGTATATTGGCAGTATTTGTTGGCTCAGTCTAGGAGGTTCCATTGTTTAGTAGCTCCGAAAAAAATCTTGCTATTGCCATGGAGATTCTTAACATAACTGTATGAGACCTTGTGGTTGTCTTCACTATGTGCTCCAATTATGTTCTCACAGCTAACTTTGTAGTATTTGATGAGGGATCTCAACCTTCAAATGAGGCTGATAACGGTTGATTTCCAGTCTTGGGACTTCACGTTATTCCGTATCGGTTCCCCTCTTCTGTTGTACATTGTCTGTATGGAAGGGAACCACCAGATCAGCATCCTTTTACTGGAGGTGAAGGTCCTGGTTGTAGTGGGTATGGCAGTACCCATGCATTTGTGTATATGTTCATAGTGCATTGTTGTTTGATTCAGCTGTTATGCACCTAGTCTCCATTTGCATGGCTGCCATGTGGTTAGCCACCTCTGTTGTTATGAGGATATATTCAGCATTGGAAAGGCTTTTCATGATGATTAACTGTGCGGGGGGAGGGGGCATGGGAGGGCCATGGATTTCCAAAGGTGATTAATATGTGTTCATATATAACAAAGGGGAGTTGATTACTGGTGTCGAGCAACAGTCGCCCATTTTAGGAAGGACCAGGTCGATGTGATGGGCATGTGCATTGGTACATGAGTAGCTTTTCAAGTTAATGGTGGGGTAGTTGAAGTCAACCAGTATGTGAGTGTTAGGATGGACAGTATTATCCTCCAAGGTGTTTAAGGACATGGAGTGTGAGTGTTGTGGCATGTTTGCAGACGTATAGCAGGCTACAACCTGAACCACTGTCTTACCCAATGTTAGCTATGCCTGCAGAATCTGTAATGCCTAAGTTGATCAACACTCTGGAGGTGTGTGCCACCTTAATGAATATGGAAACACCACCACCTTTGGAGCTACTGTCACAGTTCTGTAGCCAAGAGATGTGGAATGGGTAATAGGCTGGTAGTGCAGGGGTGCTTCCTACTGCCTTTAACCAGGCCTCATAGTTCCCCATTTTAAGGAATACATCCAGTAAGTGCATTTTCATATGCAGACATCTAGTGTGCAGCAGCATGACCCTTGGAGTGCATGTGTTTGTAGCTGTCATATGTTTCTGTATATTTATGTATACATATAAATATTTATTTATATATATATATATATATATATATATATATATATATATATATGTATGTATGTATTCACCTTTCTTTATATATGTATCTATGCATTTATGTGGATATACATGTGGATATATCTCTCTCTCCCTCTCTCTCTATCAATATATATATATATATATATATATATATATATATATTATGTATTATGTATTGATTTGTCCACGTATATGCATCTCCATACATATAAACGTGTGAGATGTTGGAAAATATGTATGGGTACTGCTTATCTGAACAAGGGTGGTCTGCAGAACTGTAGTAACAAGTGAGGGATAACATTGATCGGTCACAGGATCAGGTAATGGTAAAGGTTGGTGGCAGCTAGGTTGAGAACATGGTGATGATTGATGATTTGCAGTATGGTTTCATGCCAGGTAAGAGTGGTACTGATGCAAATGCTGATCCACAAGTGTTGATGGAGCACTGCACTGAGGCTGAAATGCAGCTGCATTGTGTCTATGTGCACCTGCAGAGAGCATATGACATGCTGCCTGGAGAGTAGTTGTGGTATTGTATGTGGAGGTCAGGGGTGCCATAGGAGTCTGTCAGACACCACAGGATATGTAGGAGGCTAGTGTGACAGTAGTGATTTCTGGTTTCAACATGACAAGTGGATTTAAGATGGAGGTGGGAGTACATCAGGGTCAGCTGTGTGTCCTTTCACATTTGCAGTAGTGAGGGACAGGTTGACAGACATGATCAGATAGGGACTTGTGCTATTCCACTTAATAGATGTTGGAACAGACAGGAGGGTGTTACTGCATCACGTGTCAGCTCATCTACACCAGTATGTCAGATATGTCCACATTTACATGCCCCCCCCCCCGATTGTCATGCTTGGTTATGCTTTCTTGCACTAAGGTGTTCTGAGCAAACCTGTCACCAGCCAGATTGTTCCAGACTGTCCACGTTTATTGCCCATATTTCTGGTCTGTTGAACAGTATCATTTTATTCCTTCCTGTGGTGAATCACTGTGATCATGTGGAGATGTCTGTCAGCATATGATGACATACATTACAGTTTCATAATTGACATCCTTCTGAACATGTATGCTGACACACACTTTGTTCCTGTAGTGGCATTCTTCATTTATACCTGCAGGATGCACATTGTGTCCCTAGTGTCGGTCCATTGCCCCCCCCCCCACTTTGCAGCCTTTGTCCAGATGTCTTGCACTTAGGGGTGGGAGGTATTGTGCTGGGTATAACTGCAATACATGTTATGCACACACATATATATATATATATATATATATATATATATATATATATATATATATATATATATATATATATCATGTGTGTGTTTGTGTGTGTGTGTGTGTGTGTGTGTGTGTGTGTGTGTGTGTGTGTGTGTGTGTGTGTGTGTGTGTGTGTATGTATATATATATATATATATATATATATGTATATCTGTATATGTATGTATATATATATGTATGCATGTCTGTATAAATATATAAATATATATATATATATATATATATATATATATATATATATATATATATATGTGTATATATATATATATATATATATATATATATATATATATGTATCTAGATATATATATATATATGTATATATTATGTTAATATATATTTATCTTTGTATATATATATATATTTTTTTTCTTTTAATATATGACTATTGATATATCAGTATATTTCTTGTTTGATATTTATATTATTTTATGATATATATGTACATATTCTATATGTGTAATTTCATATGTACAGCTACATATATCTGATGTATACACTTTTCATATTTATCTATCACCATACACATCTATATTTGCATATTTATATACTATAAACATGCTGGTTCCACAATGTTTGTTCCATAGTATTCTATACCTGTATTGAATGATAAATTAAAAAAAAATATTCAGTAGTGAAGCTCTGATGGTGTAGTAGTACATTGCTCTGACTATGGTGTGCAGGGTCCTTGGCTGGGCTGGGCTGATTATTTTGTTGCTGAGCAGAACAAGGGATGTTGGATACAGAGTGATTAAGGCAGTTTTAAGCAGTTGTAAGAGGGTGGGTTTGCGAGAAGGTAAGCAATGCAAACTTCTGGTTAAATATACTTACCGACAGTTAGCCTTATAAATGCTTACTCTGTGTAGGTATTGCTTAGCGCTGCAGCAAACAGGTTTAATCCCACTTACTACTGCTTGAAAGTGCTTACTCCCACTTAAACCCATGCTAATTTGTTTAAAAGAAAAGAAAAAGGGGTTGATAGGAAAGTGGTGAAAAGGGGGCATGCAGAGAGAAAGACAATAGGGAAAGTAGCTAGGGATGTGCAGGATGGGTGTAGGGAAGGTCCATAGCTGTCCATTTCTTCTACAGCAACAGTTGTGCATATATACTGAATTTAGAAGTAGATTTGGATACTCAAATGCCTGAGGGAGGAGTGAGGACAACAATAATGTGTTCTGAAGCAAATTGAACCAGATTACATGTGTCCAGTGGATACATGTGCGAAATGGACAGCTATGTATGGGGCAATTTTTTTTTTTCTGGGAACAGATTGCCTTTTTTTTTAACGTGAGAGTGGGATGTTGGGGAAGGATAGTAGGTATATTTGGGGTGGTAGGTTAGGTAGGAAGATAGACAAGACAGCATACAGGGGCAGTATATGATACATATGTGGGGTAAACACCTTGGATGGGGAGGGGTGTTTGGAAATTGGAAGCCCATGAACCCCAAATGGAAACAGTGGGACTGAGGTCTCCACCCATGGGCAGTCACCACTGCAACTTCACGGCTCTGCAGGTGTCTGTGCTGGGCGCTGTGCAGGAGGGGCAGGCTGACCCTCTAATTGCACCACATGGCCTTCAAGCTGGTGTAGCAGATCTCCAAACTCCTTTCGCAGCTCACTATGCACCAAACCCCGGACCTGGCTTTGGGTGACAGGATCCTGTCCGCACCCACTCCCAAGGGACGGATGAGCCCCATCCCCTGAGGTGGTTCCACCTGAAGGTGGTGCAGGACCAGTGGACAAGGAGGTCCAGGGGTGGGTCCCAGACATGCTGGTGCCTGGTGCCATGGCCAGATGAGGTGGGAGAGGTCGGTCTGCTGGGACCGGCCTTCCCAAATGTGCTATAGCGTTACAGTTTTTGAACATATGTGAGTTAGTAATAGTTAACACAATCCAGGATTAGTTATAACAGCATGCATAGATATTCCCATTAACCCAAAACAACAGATTTGGAACAGTTGCATTGCAAACAGAACACATGCATATATGGAACTGCAGTGGCCATTACAATGGCATGCAGGTTACATTGATAGCAACAGGCCACCAATGATAGTATTTCAAAATGGAACATTAATAGAAACACATTTCAATATTTGTTGAAAAATAGGACATATTTTCAAACAGTAGGTTTGGTGTAAACATACCCAATGATTTGTGTGTTTAGATTATTGTTGCAGATATAGTGGGAGGAGGAGAGAAATGTCAATTAACAACTTGTATATCCTTGCAGTACTCACAACTTCAATGATCATTGCTCTAATCATTACTCTACAGGTATTATTACAATACCCTATGGCCTTGGTTTGGACAATGGTATGTTTGTACACAGTGTATACTTCAACTGTCTTATAGCTAAATTCTACTTCTCTTACCTGGTAGACCTGTGGAGGGAATGTTTGTTAACTCTACCTGACTGTTTCTAAAGATATTCTCAGTTCCTAGTTAAAATTATGCACGTACCTCTCAATCTCTTAATGCACAACATCCGGACAAGGCTTGACAACATGGGGGTACAAATAGGGACATATTTTGAATATTGCTCTTATAAACTGTGAGACAGTTGCAAGAGTAACAGGATTTGTTTTAATATACATATTCTGAAGGATTTGAAGCCTGACACATCAAATGCATGTCATTATTTGGTGACTACAATCCTCAGATCATCCCAGTGATTTGCCAGAAAAAAGAGGGACAGGACAAAAATATGAGCCAAATATCTGAACATTCTGGGAAAATCTGTACAGTTGAGATGTATGATTATGCATACAGCTTACTACCACTCCCAGGATTCGAATCATGGCTGTGTCTGTTTCATCAGAGTGAGGTATTGGGAAACCATTGTCTGTTCCTTCAGTGTTTTCTAAGTCTCTCTTGGTTGTACAATCTGACCTTGTAATTACAACAGCCTTATACATATTTTTATGTAGCACAGTGTGAGAAACAGTGGTTGACACAACAGTACTATTCTAATATCAGATCTTGGTGAATGCTACATGTCAGGCCATACAATACCAGATGAAACACAACCAGTCCAGGATTTAAAAACTTTATTGCCAGGCAGTTGCAGTTTTCTTATCTGAAAGACCTGTTGGGGGAATGTTTGTTAACACTACCTGACTGTTTCTACACATATTCCCAGATTCCTAGTTAAAATTATGCATGTACCACTCAACCTCTTAATGCACAAACTCTGGACAAAGCTTGACAACATGGGGGTACAAATAGGGATATATTCTGAATATTGCTCTTATAAACTTAGAGAGTTCTAGAGTAACAGGATTTGTTTTATTATACATTTTCTGAAGGATTAGAAGTCTGAAATCCAAATGTATGTCATTATTTAGTAACTACAATTCTGAGATTATCCCAGTGATTTGCCAGGAGAAAGAGGAACAGGCCAAAAATATAAGCCAGTTATCTGGGCATTCTGCAAAAATCTGTACAGTTGAGAGGTCTGATTTATGCATACAGCTTACTACCACTCCTAGGATTTGAACCATGGCTGTGTGTGCTAAAACACAACAATTTGTGTTTCATCAGAGTGAGCTATTTAGAAACTGCTGTCTGATCCTTCAGTGTTTTCTGTCTAAGTGTCTCTTTGTTGCACATTCTGACCTTCTACTTACAACAGTCTTATACAGACATTCCTAGACATATTTTTATGTAGCACAGTGTGGGTAACAGTGGTTAACACAACATTACTATTCAGAGAATGCATCACTAAATGCCATACAATACCAGCATAAACACAACCAGTCCAGGATTTAGAACTTTATTGCCAGGCAGTTATATATCACCTATATGGGACTATTACAATCATGCTGTCTGGTTTATCTCCATAGTGCCTTTTTTAGGCAAGGCTCAAAAGTCAAACCCACCTCCATAGACAGCACAAGGAACAAGAAACTAAGGGTAATGCTGCTAAACGCCAGAAGTCTTAACCTCAAGATGCATGCACTCAAAGCTCTCCTCAGTATGGAGAACATCGATATCTGTGCAGTGACAGAAACCTGGTTCAAGGCTCCAGAGAGCACCCCAGCACTACCAGGTTATACTTCATATCATGCTTTTCGGCCCCAAAACCCGGACCGAACCACAAAGGGAGGGGGAGTTTCCATATTTATCAAGGATATCCACACCTCCAGGTTAGTGGCATTGCACGAAGTATCGGAGACCATCCATGTGCAACTGACAGTGGGCAAGACTGCTTTTCAGTTTATAGCATCCTACAAACCACCCTCTCAAAGTCAGGAATCCCACTTGGCTTTCCTGAAACATTGGAGAACATGAAGATCTCTCTGAACACCATTATACGGGGCGACTTCAACTACCCAAACATAGACTGGGAGCATTACTCAAGCCCCAGCACCTTAAAGCAAAGGTTCCTGGAATTTATTAACTCAAATGCTATGGAACAACTAGTCAACACTCCCACAAGAGGGGAAACATACTAGACCTGATCATTTCCAACATGGGGACCCTATGCTCCATACCAGAAGTATATCCCTTATTGGTAAGATCAGACCATAAATTAATTTCACTGGATATCCACATCCCGACCCCACCCCCAGCCCAGAAAACCACAGTGAAAAACTTCTCAAAAGCGAACTTCACACTTTTCAAAACCAAAGTTGAATCCTTCAAGGCCCCAGGGCCAGTGGAATCTACGGCCCAAACTGCAGAATCCTATATAAACGCATTGTACGGACATCTCCAGGAATGCATGGATCATGCTATCCCAAACAAAATCAAGACCCAATCATCCAAGCGCAGGCGTCCAGTCTGGTGGACCCCAGCCATAAATAAACTGTACAACAGAAGGAGGAAGCTACTACATGATAGAGCAAAATCCCTAAAAGGGAAGGCATCTCTGATCAGTACTAGCAAAAAATTATGATCCCTCATAAAATTCTCCAAGGCCAGCTTCAGGAGAAACATTGCACAGGACACTAAAGACAATCATAAGGCTTTTTTCAGTTATGTTAGGAACCTGGGATGCAACTCCCAGACTTGTTCTGAGTTGATTCCAAGTGAAAAAAATACACTGAACCCACAGACATCGCCAATATCCTGGCAGACAGGTTCAGTGCAAACTTCTCCACCCCCTCACCCCCAAAAGAGCAAGTATCTATCCCGGCAGAGTGCAGCCTCCCAAACATCTCTGATGCTCAGGTGAAGGCCGCCCTCTCCAAAGCAAAAAACACTGCTTCCATGGGACCAGATGGCATCCCGGGTTGCGTCCTACATGAACTCCAAGAAGAACTAATCCTTCAAGTAAAACTGCTGTACAATTCCAGCCTCACTACAGGATATGTGCCCAAAGAATGGCGTAGAGCAACAGTGGTCCCACTCCACAAAGGTGGCGCCTCTGCGGACCCTGGAAACTATCGCCCCATAAGCCTGACTTGCCTAGTCTGCAAGGCTATGGAGAGGATCATCATGGAACTCATAAACAAAGACATTGGGGACCTACAGACACTAGATCCTACCCAATTTGGCTTTGTCAAGGGCAGATCCTGCCTTTTGAACCTGGTCGACTTCTTCGAAACAGTCACCAAGGCCATAGATGAAGGGAAGGTAGTCCACACAGCCTATCTGGACCTCGCAAAGGCATTTGACACAATACCCCACTCGGGCATCATAGATAAGCTATCCAGCCTAAATATAAACCCCTATGTCACAAGATGGGTCACAAACTGGCTGAAAGACAGAACCCACAGAGTCAGAGTTGCTGAAGCCATGTCAGACTCAAACCGTCACAAGTGGCGTCCCACAAAGTTCTGTCCTGGGACCTCTCTTGTTCGGTATTTACTTTTCTGAGGTACAGGCCAACGTGGGAGGACTATGGCTCACCAAGTTCGCAGATGACTGCAAACTGGGCACCATAATCGACTCTCCAGCTGACACAAACATCCTTCAAAAAGGTCTCACAGAGATGGATAACTGGTGCCAGAGCCATGGTCTAAAGCTAAATGCCAAAAAGTGTATAGTCATACCCTTTGGCAAAAACAATGTGCCCACAAATTACCACATAGGTGGTAACCCATTAAGTACAGAGAAAGTAATTAGGATCTGGGGACCCAAGTTGATAGCAATCTCTCCTTTGACTACCACATTGCCAAAGTGGTTAGAAAGACCTTCTACATAGCCCACCTCATCATGAAAGGATTCACATCTAGATCAAGAGAGGTAATCGTGCCTTTATTCATCCCTCATCAGGCCCATCATAGAATACAATGCCCCTTTGGGATGTACCTTACCCGACACCTGCAGCAATTAGAAAGACCCCAAAAGTACCTCACCAGGAGGATCAAGGGACTCAAACAGATGCCATATGCTGCTCGGTTAAAAAAACTCCAGCTCTACTCAGTTGCATACTGCCTACTTCGAGGCGATCTATGCCTGACATATAAAGCTATGTCCAACCCAGAATTAATGGACATGCTCCACCTCAGTAAATCTAAATCCCTTAGAGCCACACGCTCGAGGGACTTGAACCTCAGCACAGAAATAAATAGAACATGCTGGAGAGACAGATTCATAACCCAGAGGCTCCCTTCACTCTGGAATAGAATTCCAATTCATGTTAGGCAGAGCACCTCACTGACTCTCTTCAAGAAGAATCTTGATGAGCGGATGGGGGATCGTAGGTTTGTCCCAGGGATTACTTCCGCGTCACTATTAGACAGAGGCACAGTAAACTAAACTTTAAAAAGGGCCCAGTATACTCAAATCAAGGGGTGGTGTAAGCCAAACACAATCGGGCTAGGCTTATAAATGCCCCAGGGCAGATAGCCTAGTATGAACCTATGAACCAATTCAGTACAACCCATACACAGTTTTTATACTGCCAGGTGACTTTCTACTACTTTATATTTATTTGGTATGACTACTACAAGCAGGATTGTTACACAGCCTTTGCAACTTACTGGCATGGGCTTCCTGATTCACAGCATGCTCAGCTGCAGCTATAAAGGGAATAGAGAAATATTTAGGCATACCTATCCATCACATACACAGGCTGGAATTTGGTAAACAGTTATTGATAAGAATATTTACACACTGCTGGGACATCACCCCTCTGCCTTGCTTCTTGGACCCACTCATCCAAGAGCTCCCTCTTCCTCAACTTCAAGTCAGCATAGTGGTGCTGGACCTGCTCACCAGTCTGAGGGATACCAGTGGCACTGGTGATATCACGGGTGAGATGGTCTCAGACTTCCACTTTATATTGGGAGCCCTGGTACTGGCCCTGCAGTAGTCTCTCATCATGGTTATTTACCAGGAGTCCTACCATACCTATGGATTCCTGTATGCCCCAGCACTGCACCTGGAAGTGCATGCCCTCGCCATCACCTGACATACTGCCTACAGTGGGGAAGCTGCAACCAGTTATGAGCTGTATTCCCACCTGTAGGATTTAAATACGGCTGATTTCCTGCCTTTTGCCATGATTGGATGATTCTGAATATGCTGAGCTAAACTAAGCTATGGGCAAACCTGCTTAGCTAAGGTTGGCAGTGCTTAAAGTTGCAGGTTCAGCACTGCTTACCAATGGTCAAATCCACGTAGCTGGGCTACTCATTGCTTAGCAGTCATATTTACACAATGCTTACACCTGGTAAGCAGAGATGTGCAATGCTTAGCATTGCTTATTTTTTGTTTTATAAACTATCTGCTGTATGGGATTGATTCATCATTCATTACATATTATAAATTTGTTTACTGTCCCTAACATCCCCACAGTGTGCTTTCATTATATTTATTCATGTGTGACTATACTGCATGGGGCACTTGTGTTTATATGGGGGTTTCACAACTTTATTAAACTGAGACCTCACATCTGGACCTACTACATTACTCTGCTTAAAAAATATATGTTATTTGGTAGCTAATTATAAAAAAATGTTTATGTACTGCTTTCACATGTAAAATGCAAGTTGGTTGCAGTGGGGATTGACTGCTTGCAAAGCATATGATCTAACCACTACACTATTGCAGTACTGATTATGTTGGATGTCTCTTGCTATTTAACTTCTTGTGCTGTTTAAGCTGGACTAAACATAGCTAAGCAATGGGCATATGTGTGTGCAGCTATGCTTAAACTTTATTGCATGTATAAAAAAAATTTGTTGTGTTTTTTTATTTGTACTCTTAAGAATATTCATGCTAATGCTGAACCTGTTATTCTAGCAACCTTCTGCTTTGTGAGACGAATGTCCTTCATGGTTTTGTCCAAATTTCTTACTCTGATGGGTTGGGAGGTGTGTGCTATGTGCTTATGCTAAATCTGTTATTCTATCAACTTTTGCCTTGGTAGGGGTGATTGACCCTTATGGCTTTGACCAGATTTCTTACCCTGATGGGTTGGGGGTGTTATGAGCGTTCTCGCTCATTTTAACTTGCCAAACGGTAATTCTAGTGTGCAGAGGGCATATGTATTGTGAGAGCACTGATCTCAATCACACCCCTGTACTCCTACACAGAACTGTGTCAGTTTTGCAGCACGGTAGCATGCCTTCATGAATATGTATGGCGTACTGCCATGCTGCATGGGAACGGCCCCTTCCATGCAGAAATAAGCTATTCCTGCATGGATGTTTACTGAATCCCGGGGTATCTCTTACAGGAAGACCTATTATCTCCTACACAACATGGCTTCCATCCTTCCCATAATACTAACACTGCCTTTCTAATCTGTATAGATACTGTCAATAAAGCTAGACATAATGGTAAACTAGTCTCTTCCTTATTTCTACACTTGTCTAAAGCCTTTGACACAGTTTGTCACAGCAGAATTCTACTTGAAATGTCCTCACGGGGTCTCTATCAGCCCACCCTTCTGTGGTCCCAGCACTACCCATCCAATAGGTATCAGTCAGTAAAATAGCAGTCCATGCTCTCTCCTTACCTCCCAGTCACCAC
>NC_056744.1:606588515-606603515 GCF_019279795.1 Protopterus annectens
TGCTAGACATCTGCAAATCAAATGGCACAAGAGCCACTCACTCAAAGGATCTCAACCTAGCTTGTGACATTAATAGAACATGTTGGAGAGACAGATATGTCTCCTGGAGACTGTTACTTCTCTAGAATATACTTCCTATTCATGTAAAACAGAGCTCCTCCCTAGCCCAATTCAAATACAACCTATATAACTGGCTGGGAGATTGAAAATTCAGTCATGGATAGGGGTAGCTGGCATTGGTCACAGATCCACTCTGTTCATAAATTCATTCTGCAGACTACCCAATAAGAACAAATGGGGATACTTGGAATTAATATGGCTAGGCTTCTAAAGGCTTTAGGGCTGCTAGCCTAGTAAACTCCTATGAACCTATGAATAGCTTCTGCACAGATTTGTCAACATTTTACTGTATACTATTACTGTGTTTAAAGTACCCTGATACTGCAGTACAAGCATTACATGTTAGTCTTTGGTTATACTGAGTATCTCAACTGTGCATCTGCATTTATGTTGTAGGATTCTTGGTATGTTAAACTTAGTATTTGCAACAGTGACTCCAATAACCTTGCCCAAAAGGACCTTCAATATAGGATCATATAATCACAGGATCATTGGAGATTGCTAGGTTATCAACCCAGAAGTCATTTTAAGCCTAGCTGTTTCAATCCACTGTAATACCATAGAAGTACTAGTCAATACCCAAGATTGCATTTAGTGATTACTGCAAATGTCTAGGAGGGTTGTGGTGCTATCCACAGTAAGAATTTATGGTTCTGCCAAATTACTTGTCTAGGTTTCTCTTGAACGGCGTCATAGAGGTGCTCTGTTTCACATGAATTGGTAGACTGTTCCAAAGATGTGGTAGTCACTGAGAGATAAATCTGTCCCTCCAGCAAGGCATATTTAAGTCGCAGGTGATATTTAAGTCCCTGGAATGGATAGTCCTAGACCCACTTGATTTATGGATATGCAGTAAGTTCATTAAGTTTGGGTCTTGGGTTACTCTGTAGGCCAGGCATAAGTCTCCCCTAAGAAGTCTATACGATACAGAATATAGTGACAGGGACTTTAGTCAGTCCATATAAGGCACATTCTGAAGATCCTTGATCTTCTTTGTTAGAAACCTCTGAGGTCTCTCTAATTGCTGCAGGTGCTTAGTATGGTACATAATAAATGGGTTGTTATACTCAATTATAAGTGCAGAGTATAGGGGGTTATAACCTCTTTTTCTCTTGAGGTGATGCCTTTACTAATTAAGTGAGTTATGTGGAAAGCTTCCCTTACAATGTTAGACATATGGTGGTGGAAGTTAAGGCCATCATCAACCTGGGAACCCAGGTCCCTTACCACTTCATGGGTACTTAGGGTATTGTGGTTGACTTGATAGTGTAAAGGAACATTGTTTGTGCTGATGGGAATGATGATGCATTTCTTTGTATTCAGTTTAAGCCCATGAATAATACACAAGTCGTTGGTCCATGTGAAACCATCCTGGAGTATACTGACATAATTTGGGGATTCAATGATTGCACGTAGTTTGCTGTTGTCTTCAGATTCAGTCAGCCATGACCCTTTAGTTTTGACGTCAACTTCTGAGAAGTATATACCAAACAGTAGAGGGCCCAGCGCTGTCCCCTGTGGCACCTCACAGGTTACAGGTCTGCCGGTTAATGTAGAGTCACCCACTTTGATAGTATGTGTCCGGTTTGTGAGCCAGTTGGCAACCCATCTTACAATGAAAGGGATTACATTCAGTTTGCTACATTTATCTGTAATGCCTGAATGTGGGATTGTGTCAAAAGCCTTTGCCAAGTCAAGGTATGCTTTGTGCACAGATTTGCCCTCATCAATGGCTTTGGTCACACTTTCAAAGAACTCCACCAGATTTAACAGCCAGGATCTGCCCTTCATGAAGCCGAATTGGGTAGGATCCAGGGTTTGGCGGTCACCTATGTCTTTACTTATGAGGTCCATAATGATACATTCCATGGCCTTACAGATGAGGTGAGTGAGACTTATGAGTCTGTAATTCCCTGGGTCTATTGCTAGGCCACCTTTGTGGAGGGGAATAACTGTAGCTGTTCTTCATTCTGCAGGAATAAGGCCTGTGGTTAGGCTATGACTAAAAATGGTACTTAGTAGTGATGGTAGTTCATGTTTTAGCCTGTTTAGAAGACAGATTGGGATGTACTTTGGTCCCATAGCGGCCATGTTCTTTGCCTTTGACAGGGCTTTGAGGACCTGGTCTTCATATACGTAAGGTGGGGTAGGGGGTTGGTGGAGGGTTTGTTGAAAGTTAGGAAGGGGTAAGAGAGTGAAATGTTTGCCAAACCTATCTGCTAGCAGCTTCACTATGTCTGCGGGGTCAGTGTGTTTGATACCATTGGCCACCAGTTCTGCACATGTACTATACGTTTTCTGATAAATAAGCTCATAATGCACTTTGTCCACCCTCATTATCATAAAAGACAAATCAAAAATTAACCAGTGTCTTGGATAGTGTCACACAGAGCCTTGTGGTGCCGCCTTCCTAAGACCTCTTTCTCACTTGTTATGAATAAATTGTTCAGTTTACAACAATAGTGAATCTTAGAATGATATGTTCCCATAGTGCATTTGAAAGGACTGCATTATTTGAAATGAACTTATTGGGCTTGAAAATGTTGCTTTATGACTAGTGATGGTAACTGTTTTAGGACTGAGAAGATCTATGTACTCTGTCTTTCTTTGCCTCGAAGGACTGTGATTCATTTTGCCCTGATCTGAAATGTGGTTTATTTTATATGAAAGGTGATCTTCCTCTTTGTCTTCTATGTTTTATAATTCAGAATCAGCTTTCCAAATGGCACTAATGTGCTGGGTGGAGGCAAAACCTCCAGTAATAGATATAACCTTTGAAGCAATCAATATCTTGATTTTAACTTTTACATACCTGCTGCTAAACTCTGAAACTGTCAAGGAATGCTAAAATAAGCTGAATGATGACTGCAAAATATTTCTTAACAAAATTGTGCAATAACTGCAGTGTAGTTAATGAGATGAGCCTTGCAATGAGTGAACTGAAATGCTGTCGTCAAACTGCTCCCAGATTTTAGTGTTATGAATATAACTAGGGCAGATGTTGATTTATAACTCTGCAAAATTTTCCTGTTTTTATTGGTAGCTTAATTTAGACAATTTCTTTATATAGACTTTTAAACATCCTGTCAAATAGTTTTCAAAGGCAAACAGCAGTACATTTTATGTATGTCTATAGAGATGGAGAAAACATTGTTTTCAGTGTGCTCTACACTGACTATGCACAGTTTACATGATATGGATATAATTTTGATCCAAATCTAGGCCAGAATGGTGACATCTGGGAATGTTACAAGCCTGTACAATCTTGCAGCTGTATTACTTCACTTTAACTAAATATCGACATTTTGTCTTGTAATCTGCAATACTAATAGTTTTTCCAAGTTTCCTTATGAATATATTAACAGTTGTAACAATTTTTACTTCTTATATGCAAGCTGCATATATATTTTATGCCTTGATATAAGAGGTTTATGCTCAGTAAGGAAAGCTTTCAGAATCCTCAGTTTTCATCTGAAATGTACAGCCATACCATGTTATCAAAGAATGTAACATTGTCATTTTTTTTCAGTTTCATTTTTGGGCTCACACCACAGTTGTTTTTTTGGAATAGTAACTATATGGAGGCAGTTATCTAATGTTTGTATGTGGGAGCAGGTGGGTTTTTAACAGGGTGACATATTCTATATGCTTCTGTCTGGGAGACCTAGAGTGGTGAATTCTAAACATCCTTTGTCAAATAATCCTTTTTAACAGTTTAGACTTTCTTTGGTGCCTGTGGAGGTAAAATATTTAAAGAATTCCTTGATGTTATAGTCACATAACCAGCATATTTGCTAAATGTCTGCTAGCATCTAGGTAACTCGCAAGAATGTACAATACATTCCAAAGAAAGCAGACTTTGTTCAGCCTTAGTGTCTGTGGTGAGAACAGGCATGCAAGGATGTATGCATTTTAAAAGCATTAAGAGTTTGAGGAAACTTTCCCATGCCCCTAACAAAACAAAAAAAAAAAAAAAATCAGACACACCACATAACACTCTAGTTTAGATTCCAACTTCTGGTTATAAGAAATGCTGTAGCTCTTTGGGAAAGTCATGCGTGTAATATTTAGTAGTTGAAACACTCATCAACAAATGGTGTTCATTCTTAGAGTAGCTGGCCACATTTTTAACTGTTAGCATTGTGCAGTTTTCATTTATCTTTCCCATATGTGGTTGAATTCAACAGGATTTAAGTTATACTTTTACTGCAGTCTTTATAAAATACAAGCCTGATAGTGAAAAACTGAACACAATTTAATAAACACGGTAATAAATAATTTAATGACACAAAAAATGAAAGCAAAATGATTAAACCCAAATCATACATTAAAATAACAACGGAATGTACAAATTTGATTAGTGCAAATAAGAAGCAAAGGGCATGTAAAAAGGAAATATTATTAGAAGAACAAATGAGTCCTGGTACTAAATGTTCTGAACAACTTTATATACTGACAGAAATGCAACAATAAGTTAGGAGGTGTAAATTCAGAAGGAAATACAACTCATCAGACTGCAGAGGAACTGGTTCAGCATGAATGTAAATGGTTTAGAAGAAACATAAAAAAGAATGGCATGAGTTAAACAGTCATTTAATTAGCCTACAATGTGTTATTGCTTTATTTGATATCCTGGCTTTATTTTTGTATTCTATGAAGAAACGGAAATTACATGTCAACAACAGTAATGGCAATTATGTAGTTTCTTCAATATATTTTAATTTGAAAACATCTGCAATATTTTGATGTTGCTCCCATTATAAAAATGAAGATGTTTAGCACTTAGCATGGCGGGTTAAGCCTATAACCCATCTGTGAGATTGTTGTAGTTCAGGGTTTGGTTTCTCTCAGGCTCCATATGCCTAGTGTGTGCTAAATCAGACAGTGCTCTGGGGCACCTAGGAACATCAGTTCCTCACTGGTTTACTGGACCTTATGCTTGTAACTGCTTATGAACATCACATAAAGAAAGTCAAGTATGGCTTAATAAAATGCAGCTTGAGCTGCCGTGAACAGACAAGATGTCTTAAACAAATAAGTGAAAAACAGGAAAAGTGAAGAAAATAAATCAGTGTTATGCTCTGCTGACATTATCATAAGCTCCACTAGAGTGAAATACATCACCATAACAAAGTATAATTTTGACTATATTTTATTTGGCAGTGCAAATTACTCAACACGTACACAATATTCAAAGTGCTTTCACTATGAATAGACAAAAGCAAACACAGCGAGGATCTGAATCCACAAATTGCATTGACCAAAAACATCTTGCCTAAAACACTATTTAAAGTGTTTTTGCAGGGGTGGAAAGCATGCATGCACACCTCACACCCCTCAAGTTATATATATATATATATATATATATATATATATATATATATATATATATATATATATATATATATATATATGGATCCCTATCACATGGTCGACAGGCCATATGATCGACACTCATTTGGTCGACAGTTCATTTGGTCGACAAGCAGTTTTATGTGGGGGGTTTCACCCCCCACACCCCCCAATGGGGGGTGTGCCCCCCACCCCCCCAACTATATATATCAACTCCAGGGTCACACAACATTGGGGAGGGGGCAAATCTGCCTGTCGACCAAATGAATTGTCGACCAAATGAATTGTCGACCAAATGAGTGTCGATCAAATGGCTTGTCGACCATCTCAGGTAGACCCATATATATATATATATATATATATATATATATATATATATATACCAACTCTGAAGTTGCATTTATTAAAAAAAGGGGAAATTCTCCCCAAAATGAATAATTTCCAGCACAACTCACTACCAGTGATTCCCTAAGGAGGAATGCTGATTGTCAGTGAGTTGAAGCTCAGGTAGTTGAAGTTCAACATTTCAAGCTTCATCCACCATTAGGATAACCATTCAAAGCTTTAGACAATGTGTTAAGCATACATCATGTAACCTATTGGAGAACAAAAGTTCTTTATCAGGGTGTTTATGTACAAATAAAGTCCAGTAAAAAAACAAGTTTACCACTTCATGGCAACATATTAAGGTGCCATAAAATAAAGACTGACAATAAGCAAACTGCTGACATTTTTATGCTCATTAAATGTAACTTTCCTTCTTAGCAATAAGCAAAAAAAAAAAAAAAAAAAAAAAAAAACAACTAGCAAAAGTCAATACAGTAGCAATTACAAGGCCTTGCCTTTTCATTTACCCCTTGGTAAGATCAGTTTGAAAAAGATATCAACACATATTTTTTGAACTATAAGAATGATTAAACTATAAAGCCTAGCTTTATTGACTAACTGTAATCCTCAAGGATTTACGTGAAAATAAAGCAGAAATAATTAGGAGTAATCTTCAAAATCAGGAACAGTTTGGGGTTTTGCAATGCTTTGCATTGCATGTGTTTGTGTGTGTGTGTGTGTGTGTGTGTGTGTGTGTGTGTGTGTGTGTGTGTGTGCGCGTGTGTGTGTGTGTGTGTGTGTGTGTGTGTGTGTGTGTGTGTGTGTGCGTGTGTGTGCATGTTGTCATTAAATATTTATTTATGTATTTATTTATCTTTGTTAACTGAGATAAAAACCCATTTTCAGTGTAGGCCTGGGGAAAAAAGCTTCACATTCAATGCAAGAATACCAAAAAATATATACAAAATATAAAAAAATATATTTCAGTAAATTAAAAGGTACAAAATATACAAAAAATGTAGCAGGTAAATATGACAGTTAAATGCATTAGATTTCAGGATGCATGCTTTTGAGAGAATAGACTATGCCACAGGTCACATAGGAAGAGATTTAATATATGCAATAGTGAGCAAAACAGAGAGAGTATAGTGCAGGAATTCTGAGAAAGAGGAGAGTAGTATATATATAGTAAAGATTTGCTCACAGTGGGATATAGTTTGAATAGAGAAGTGCTTATGAGTTTGCCAGTGAAAAAGTAGAAGATTAATAGCAGAAAAATGGCCAGGGCAATTGCTATCCATACATAATTTATATTTTGGATGTAAAATCCTTCCTCCAATAACAACTTCAAAACAGTAGGTAGACATATATTTCAAAATATTGAATTACAATAATGTTGAAACCCAAAACATTGAGACTATAACATTGAAAACACATAACACTGAAAACTTAGAACAGCGAAACCACAATAACACTGCAAATTTAAAACCTCGCATCCCATAACATCAAATGTTACAAAGCACAATTTAGTAAAACCCCTTCCACCTTAAACATAACTGAACCAACAGACACACTTGTTTCAACCCCCCCCCAAACCCCCTGCAAATTAAATATACCAACTCCAAGATCGCACTACACTGGAGAAAAGGTAAATTTCCCGTTCCCCACTGTATTGCAATCTCCTCTATTTTCCTGACAATACATACATACAACCAAAATAAAAAATTACTCCCCTACTCACTTATCCCATCACTTTCCACAACACTAACATGGCTTCTTTCAAAATAATAAATCCATCACTCAGACACAACAATGCTTAACTGCTATCTGATAAACGTTTAGTATACAACCTGAAAACTTCTCTTAAACTGCAAAACATGCCATCTGCCGTGTTTGTTTACTACATACTGCAACTTCTTAAAGTGATACCACAAAATTAACACTTTAAACCATAACCATGTAACACTTTCGATGATATAAGACTGAATGATTTAAATTTTCATTGTTATGTAATTTCAATGTTCTAACTTTCCAATGTTCTGCATTTTCGATGTTATGGTCTCAATGTTTTGTGGTTCAACACTATAGTAATTCAATATTTTGAAGTAGACTGAGATATATATATATATATATATATATATATATATATATATATATATATATATATATATATATACAGACACGCACACACACACACACACACACACACACGTGGGTGTTATTGCATAAATAATGTCCTTTCAGAGATAATTGTTTAACATTTATCTCATATTTCTCGATTTGTTTAGGTTCTTATACAGTCTTAGTCAATTACCAGCTTACACCTTCCAGGAAATTTACTACCAATAAATCAAAGTATCCCCTTCTCACTTGTACAGACAGCACCAAGCCACATTCTCAGTTTCATGGTAATCACTAGCCTGGCCTTACTTTACGCAGCCTGTAGTTCCAACAAATTTGATTTCAGACAAACATCCCTAACCTTATAGATATGGATATGCTAAACAGGGGCTAAAAATAATACAATTAAGTACTAGGGCAGCATAGCTTCCCTGATCATTGTTATCACTTCATCCCAGCATGAGGTACACTTAACGGTCAGGAAGCATAGATTTTCCCTTCAAACACAAACCCAGTGGGGCATATGGCTAATCCCCAACTGTTAGAGAAGAATATTACCCTCTCCTAGTGCCCTTCATCATCTCATCATCATATAAATTATAACCACCATCATTCATGTAAAACCTCAGTCAAGCTTTACCCCATTATAGCAAGGAAGATCAGATATTGAGAGAAAGCTTATTTGGCTATATGCATAGGAAGCATCAGCTAACATATAGTTACACTGACCCTAGTTGTTATCAGTCTGTCAGAAAAGAGAACAATTGCCACATCTCATACCCTCAAACAAGGAGAACAATTGCCCTTACGCTGTTCCAGGACATGACCATTTGAACACTAGTCTTCTACCATGAATTCAAATGACTTACTCCATCATGCCTCATTCTGCTTTCTGCATGAGTTGTAGCCTGTTCCCCTTTTCCTATTCTAGAAGGCCTACTTTCTGCAGCTTTCGGATTTATTATTTGTTTATGTTTTTACCCATGTTCAGTACATGATGCTCCCATTATCTTTTCCCTTCTATGCTTTGCAACAACAACTTGATCTGGAGGTTGAATGATAAGGCCAACCTTATATCATATAGGTGTACCCCATTTCCCCTAAACTATCCTAGATGTTTATCATCAGACTGGGTATGCTATAGTTGTGAAACCTATTGACATTGTTCCCTTATCTATTTTTCCTCTCTCTCTTGATATATATATATATATATATATATATATATATATATATATATATACACATATATAAATATATGGGATCTGGACACATGCTCGACTAGCATATGTCCGAATCACAAAACATCGAACAAACATACACAAAAGCGCTTAACATCGACAAGCACTTCCGTGTATGTGTGCCTGTTTCATAGATCGGACTACAGTGCAGGTAAGGGAAAATTCCCTTTTCCCCACTGTAGTGTGATCTCGGAGTGAGAATAATAAAGTAGGGGAGGTGTGGGGGGTGCAAGGGGGCAAAGCCCCCCTCAGAAACATAGATTTTTTTTTTGAACTACACATACACGGAAGTGCTTTTCGATGTTAAGCGCTTTCGTGTATGTGTGTTTGATGTTTTGTGATTCGGACATATGCTAGTCGAGCATGTGTCCTAGACCCAAATATATATATATATATATATAGATATATATATATATATATATATATATATAGATATATGTGTGTGTGTGTATGTATATATATATATATATATATATATATATATATATATATATATATATATATATATATATATATATATACGGGTCTACTTTATACCTTCGAAAATACACTTCCTCGAAATTACACAGTAGACCCTGGGTTACGCGAAAGTGCACTTAATCAAAAGTGCGAATGGGCTACATACTGCAGTATAGTGCAGTAGTCACAGACCTTAGGGTTAGAGCACGGTTCATGGTAAAGGGATAGCCCTACTAGCTATCCCTTTACCATGACCCGTGCCCTAACCCTAAGGTCCATGACAACCGCACCACAGTGGAGGACATAGAACATTTTCCTACTGTCCTCCACTGTGGTGCGATACATTTGCAGAAGCAGTGTTCACGAAAGTGCACTTTCGAATAAGTGCACTTTCACGTAACTGAGCTGTCTACTGCTCTTTTTCGAAAAAGTGGTATTTGATTAAAAGCAGTAGACCCATATATATATATATATATATATATATATATATATATATATATATATATAAATATATATATATATATATATACATATATATATATATATAAAATGTATCATTTATGTGCCTCCGTCCTTTGTCAATGTCCATAAACCTGTTAATATGATACCACATCAGTCTGTGAATAATTGTGGGCTGAAGCAGAGTTTTTCCCTAACCCATTTTAAGCATAACTTGGACAAGTGGTTGAGGATTGTGAAATGTACCCTCAATTTTTCCCTTAGATCTTGTCATTTCTCTTCTCTCTTGCACTTTAATTAGCTCATTCGCCTAGCACTTCATGAGGCTTTTTGTAGCAATTATTGTCGTACACATAAGTGCTATCAGCACTAGACATCCTATAAGGAAACGGCTCCAGTACTTAGTAATGATAACCATCCCTCTTGGCCTGTCTAAAGGTCAGATCCCTGTGCTTTCACGTATTAACCTGGTGAACTTGGGCATTCTGAGGCAGTGTAGCAACTGCCTCATGTACACAGACAACCCTCTCCTGTTACCTCCTAACACTCAGACTTGTGAGAGCTGCACTTATATCTCCAAATTCGAAGCCATGCACTCTCCAGCCAAGACCAGAATAGCTGGTCAAGAGGAGAAGGTCAGCACCTGAACCACACCACGTGGAACACATAGTCCTACAGAACACCCACCATCACAGTTCTCACATAAAAACACAAACCACACACCCACCTTTATGGAGGCTCTCAATAGAAATCTATCCAAACATCACAGACCTCCAAGGCAGAAACGCACTCGACCACCACAGCACAGCACAAACCACAAGACACATAGCTCACCTACACAGTGTGCCCCTCAACCTAAGCCCCTAAGGCAAAACAGCTTGCCCAATACAATAATCATAGGTGACTCAATAGTGAGGCACACTGATGTCCCACTCACTAGGTTGAATAAGGAGAAAGTAGCAGTCAACTGTCTATCAGGTGCCAGAATCCAGCACATAACACATGCAGTCAGGTCACTCCACAACAAGTACAAATATGACTCTGTCATTGTCCATGTGGATGTGAATGACCTGAGATACACCTCCCTGGACTACACAAAAAAAGACATGGTGGAGCTCTCGGATTATGTTGCCCAGGCAGGTATGACCCTAGCCCTGAGCAGCATCTTACCATCACCCAGAATCATATCACAGTTCAAATAGAAAATGATAGACTTCAACAATTGGCTAAGTTTCTGGTGTCATTCTAAGGGGATACAGTATGTGTCTGCTTGGGATAACATGATTGACAGACCTCGATGCTTTGCCAGACATGGCCTGCATCTGTCATCCCTGGGTTTCCGGGTACTCACTAAGGCTCTTGCCACCCCTATAGTGCCTTTTTTAGGTGGTGTTCCAAAGACCAAATTACCACCGTAACAACTATAAATAAATCCAATCTGACAGTCATGCTGCTCAACACTAGAAGTCTAACTCTCAAGATGCACTTGCTCGAAGCACTCCTTAAAATGGAGAACATCAAAATTTGTGCTGTACGAGAGACCTGGTTCAAGGCAGCAGAAAGTAACCCTGCGCTACCAGGCTCTAACTCATTCCATACCTTTTGGCCCCAGAACATGGACTGAAGCTCCAAAGGTGGTGGCATCTCCATATTCATAAAGGATATGCACACCTCCACACTAGTAGCCCAGCATAACGCATCTGAGATACTCCAGGTACAACTAACATCGGGTAATATGGTGAGTCAGGTCGTAGCCTGCTATAGGTCCCAAACCACATCCCAAGACTCCCACTCCACATTCCTAAGCACCCTGGAAACTATTAAGATCCAGGCCAACACTCTCATACTAGGTGACTTCATCTACCCCTCCATCAACTGGGAAAACTACTCATGCACCAATGCACTGGCCCAATGCTTCCTGGAATTCATAAATTCCAATGCCCTGGACCAGCTCATTCTTAACCCTACTAGAGGAAGCAGCATCCTTGACCTGATTATTACTAACATGGGCAACCATTCCTCTACACCAATAGTCAATTCCTCCCTGGTTAGATCCAACCACAAACTAATCACCATGGAAATCCACATCTCACCCACACCCCTCGCAAAGTATCCACCACTAAAAACTTCTCCAGAGCTGACTTTGGTCTCCTAAAAACTGAGGTGGCTAACTTCATGGCACCCATGCCAATGGAAAATGGATGCATGACTGCCGAATCATACACCAATGCACTGTACGAACACGTACATAAATGCATGGAACTAGCCATACCCAACAGAACCAAGATGCTCTCCTCCAAAAAAAGGAAAACAATCTGCTGGTCCCCTGCCATTAATAAACTCTACAACAGAAGGAGGAAACTGTTGTAAAAAAAGGTGAAGTCCCAAGACTGGAAAAATCCCCTTATTAGCCTCAACAAAAAGTTGCGATCCCTCATCAAAACCTCCAAAGCCAGCTATGAAGGCAGAATTGTGGCAGACACTCAAAACAATCTCAAAGCCCTCTATAGTTATATCAAGAATCTCCACAGCAATACCCAGATTTGCTATGATTTACTACACAATGGTACCTCCTATACTGAGCCATTAGATATTGCCAACATACTGGCCGACAGATTCAGTGCCAACTTTACCCCCCCCCCCGCAAAGGCCCAATCTCAATGCCAGAAGAATGCCAGGCACCCAGTATTCCTGCAGCACAGGTTAAATCTGCATTGTCCAAGGCCAAGAATACAGCTTCCATGGAACTTAACAATATCCCTGGCTGTGTTCTACATGAATTACAAAGTGAACTGACACCATATCTGTGTGCCCTGTTCACTCACAGCCTCTCCTCAGGCTTTGTCCCTACCAGATGGTGCACTGCTAAAGTCATCCCTCTCCATAAAAGGGGATTGACTACAGACCCTGGAAATTATCACCCCATTAGCCTGACAAGTCTGATATGTAAGGCTATGGAGCGCATCATCATGGACTTAATTAACAAGGATATAGGGAATCTCCAAACTCTGGATCCTACGCAATTTGGTTTTGTGAAATGTAGATCATACCTGCTCAACCTGGTTGACTTCTTTGAGTCAGTCACCAAAGCTGTGGATGAGGGCAAGGCAGTTCATACAGCCTACCTCAATCTGGCCACAGCCTTTTGGTACCATTCCTCCCTCAGGAATTATTGATAAACTCACTCACCAAACTAGATATCATTCCCTATATTGTTAGTTGGTTTGCAAATTGGCTCACAGATAGAATCCACAGTGTGAAAGTAGAGGACTCCAAGTCAGACTGCCAACCAGTCACGAGTAGAGTTCCACGGGGATTGGTCCTGGGTCCTCTCCTGTTTAGTATCTATTTCTCAGAAGTCCAGATCAACACGGATGGACTCTGGCTGACCAAGGTTACAGATGACTGCAAGCTGGGAGCCATTATTAACTCCCCAAGTGATGCAGACATCCTACAGAAAAGCCTCACTGAGACCAGTGAGTGGTGTCGAAACCATGGCCTTAAGCTTAATGCCAAAAAATGCGTTGTCACCCCTTTGGGAAGAACTCAGTTCCCACTAATTATCACATTGATGGGAGCTCACTGAACACTGAAGGCATTATAAGATATCTGCAGATACAAGATGAAAGCAACCACTCCTTCAACCACCCCATTGCCACTGTGGTCAGAAAGTCCTTCTATGTGGCACATCTCATTACCAAGGGTTTTGCATTCAGGAAGAAAGAGGTCATCATTTCTCTCAACTCTTCCCTCATTAGACCAATCATAGAGTATAATGCCCCATTTGGGATGTACCTCACTAGACACCCGCAACAGCTGGAGAGGCCACAAATGTACCTCACAAAGAGGATCCTAGGCTTTAAACACATGTCCTACATGGACAGACTCAAAAAACTCCATCTATTCTCTGTTTCATATCGTCTACAAAAACGCGATCTCTGCTTGACTTACAAAGCCATGTCTGACCCAGCTAGGGTTGCCAGCTTTCTTTGTGGCTAAAACTGGACTAAGGTCACGCCCCTTGCATCACCCATAACTCCGCGCATTCCCACCCCCTCTCCCATCCATGCCCCACCCATTTTGTGACCTCATCATGACACCAGTTGATGGGAACGCCCTCTTTTTCTGTTCTGGATGCCTGCTTTCAGCCGATTTCTCCCCAGTTGCCATAAACACTGTTAAAAACTCTCACTCTGCATACTGTCTTGTGCTTTATTCTACAGTGATTACAAATCATGTTACTTTAGCAACTTTCAAGGTTTATAAGAGTAATACCACTGTCCTTCTTTCCATTTCATTTTTATCTCTAAGTGCACATGCAATGGAAGATCATTCTAGGGGTTTTCTTCATGAATCAAGTGTGATACTGCCATGATCATACTGCCAGAAAATGTCTTAAACCTGCAAGTTATATCTATTTGTGTTTAAATATTTGGCACCTCAAGCCTTACTCAGACTGCTGTATGTATGTCATATGGTCTGGCTTCTAGTACACTGCTATACAATCTGAAAGTAAAGCCAGTGGAGCTAATAACACAATATCCCATATATCACCTCTAGTTTAAATTTGAAATACTAAAGCTGAGATGTTATAAAGTGTCAGGGGTGATTATATTATATTTAAGTTTGAACTGAACTCTGGCAATACCTGCACTAAAACTGTAAAAAGGCAAATAGCTCCCAGAACTGATCAACTGCAAAACTCTCACTGCCATAGACACTTGTCTTGTATACAGAAACAACCTTGATCATCTGCCTACAATTAAGTTTTTGCTTCTTTTTTCTAAGAATACTCCTTTATGAAGAGCGTTCAGTGGAGAGTCTACTATCCCAAGGCAAGGTAAGTATTCACTAGTTAGCAAAAAAGCCTCAAAGGCCAAAAAAAAAAAAAAACACACTAGTAAACACAAGCAGTACATTGAAA
>NC_056744.1:606608515-606636015 GCF_019279795.1 Protopterus annectens
TAGTATGTTTAATTTCCAGGGCATTAGGGGCTAAGTCTCTCATGGAAAAGCTAAGTTCTTAGTTTATTTATGTGATTGCAAATGCACCATGTTTGTTTACATTTGCGATTACTTCATTTAGATTTTCTTCTTATGATTATTATTAATATTGTAATGATCACCAATGAACTTGTTAAATGCATTTTGGTGATTTAAAGTAATATACTTGTACACAGACATGCTTACACAGCACACACATATATCAATATCTATCTTATATATCTATAAATTAATCTATATCTATCTATCTATCTATCTATCTATCTACCTATCTATCTATCTATCTATCTATCTATCTATCTATCTATCTATCTATCTATCTATCTATTTTTCTATCTATTTATCTATACATATATTTATTGACATTTGATTACTGGGAAAGTCCGAATGGGTAGAAGCGGAGGCCTGGGGAAACAATCTCCAAACTATTACAAAATATTTTAAGAACAATACTTTTACAATCATGAAAAATAAATCAAAAATATCTGCAGTTTAAGGAATTATAACAAATTAGGAATAATATAAAAATCATTGGTTTAAATCAATATATACATGACAATCATGTAATGTTTGGAGAAATTTTAGACAGTTTCTAGAGAAATTAAAGGTAAGTGCATCTAATACAAATAGGAGTTGCAATATGAAGTGAGGGAAAAACAGGCTTATAGTATATTTAGAGAGAAAGTCAGGGAAGAGAATTAGATAGCAGAAAGGAAGTAAGTGAAGAAGGGAGAGTAAGGAAGTATAAGTAATGAAAAGATACTTGTTCACATTTAGGATATAGTTTATCCAGAATCTGAGTAAGAACAAAGCCAGATTTTGGCTGGGAAGTCTTTCAGAGTGGTTTTGAAAGATGGGAGGCATGGTATAAAGTTGATGGGTACAGGTAAGGAGTTCCAGGCCTTAGCAACCTTGCTCAACTACAGAGAGTAGAGTTTATGTCCAAACACTTGACATTTACATCACCTAGTAAATGTTTTTCTTGTGGAAATGTTATGGATATCCAATGTAGTGTATTTTCTAGTTTAGCTGTTTTGTCAGCAGGAGGGATATAAAGGACAGTAATACGTATTTGCTTATAATTGTTTGTTTTGAGAAAAAGCAATAAGAAGCTCTGCTGAAATTAATTTTAGACTTGGTTTGCTGTAAGGGGTAATGTGATAGGTATTGGGAAATATTAAAGCAATATCACCATCTTTCCTCTTTATATGGTCATTACAGATGATATTATAGCCAGGAGGTATAACTTCAGAGTAATTTATCCTGGGTTTAAGCCAGGCTCCAGTTACAGCGAGAACATCAGGCTTATGTTGGGTAACGCAGGCATGTAGTTCAGCAGTTTTATTTCTTATAGTTCTACCTTTTATTACACCAAAAATTAGATTAGCGGGGTTGAGGATTGGATATTGTTGGTTTACAGAAGCGTGTGGGAGAGAATTATCTTTGTGTTCATTGTGATAGATGTGGCCAGGATTAGGGTGCATATCTCCTCCTAGAAGGATTTTAATATATTGTGGAATTATGCATACTTGTTTTTGGAGAGGATTCTTGCACTTAATTTTGTTTTGGTTTGATTTGAATTGCAATTAATCAGCCTATATTTGGAACAAAGATGAGAAGCAATATTAAACAGCTTTGGTGCAATGTGTGGAGAGTGTAAAGAGGAAGTATGGATAGGTGGCTGGGACAAAGTTGGATAGATATTGCAAGATATTATTGAGTCACGATAGGATGACAGATGGCACAGTAGGAGGAGAAGAACAGAGGATAAGCTGTAGAGTAGCATAATCAAGTACACAAATATATATTTTATAGATGTCAGGTAGTGGGAACGTACCAATGAAAAAGGAAACAAGAAGTTGCAAGACAGTAGGAGATTACTGATGGTGGATTCTGAAAGCTGGAAGATGAAAGGTAAGGGAGAAGCATTTTCTATAAAAGAAGAGAGGTAGGTTGTCCCGGCATCTTCTCTGAAATGTAAGGAATAAAGGGGTTTTAAAGGCTAGAGTGTAATATGAAGTCAAAATGAGAAATAAATGAGGGTTTATTTATTTATTTTTATTTATTTTATATTTGTTGACCGGAATAGTCCGACTGGATGCATGTCCATTTTCAGCGGAGGCCCGGGGAGAAAAGCTCCAAGGGTAAGCAGATACAGCATTACATAATACCAGCATTACATATTACAAACAGACTATTTACAGAGATTACATAAGTAAGCAAGTTAAACAAGTTCCACAGGTTACAGTTAATCCTGAGCACAAGTCAGGATTAAATTAAATTGCACAGTAAACTGGATAACAGATTTTTACACATTCTAGAGAGAGTTAGCCAGGCTTGATACATTGACATGGGATATGGCTTGATACATTATATGGGAAAAGAAAATGATGCAATGTGGAAGAGACAGGTACTATTAAGGGAGTTGTTATTATAAATGGATGTAGTGCAAAGCAGTATGAGAAGGAGAAAGATTGTTGGGAATGGAGAAAAAAAATAAATAGAACTAGGGAAGAAAGAAACAAGAAACAGAACTGTATGTATAGAAGTAGTAAGGTAATATGGGGAGGGATTTGGAATAAAAGTCACAACTGAAATGTGTATGTAGGAAGTATATTAGAGTTAGAGTGGGTGAAGTCAAGTCAAGAGTTGTGGACTTTCTACCCCCAGGTCAATTTATAACTGAGATTAATCAGCAAAGCAGTTACCAAAGAGATGCAAGTAAATCAGGTTGTCTGTCATTTCCTAAGACTAAATAACTGGCATATGCAGTATAGTCTACCGGTCAAGCAAAAGGATACAGAGGCAAACTTAGAAAGAGTTCCTTACAGTGATTATTTCTCAAAGACCTTCAGTCACAGATCAGGTATGTATCTAACTGATACAAGTTAACACACAGCAAGGTTCTTCATGAAAAATATGCTTACATTAAACACTGACAAAATTCCCAGTAGAAGTGTAGTTGTAGGGCCTTGTGGCAGAGCTCCTGCAATATTAAGGTCAGACGTAATGGCCACAGGTGCAGAAATGAAAAAAGAAAAAAACTCTACTAGGCTGTAAAATTATATAGATTATATATGTAGTCTATCAATAGCCACACCAAATACTATATATCCATATACTTTAGCCTGCCTTAATGTACGTGAGTGTTCTTCTTTTACTATAGCTGCCCCATATGCTTAAATCTTGCTTAAATTGTGGCGTGCAGATTTTCATACCTCTTCATCTAACGTACAACAAATTAGTACCAGAACAGTCCAGGACATAGAATTAACGATTTTAATGAAAGCGTGCATGCATTTTCTACTGCTAGACTGGGCTCTGTGAGATAGTGGGAGAACGTCCTTATAGTGATGTGATATTATCATTCCTTCTGTGAGTTGAGGCTTGTCTTACCTTCTGGATGGAATTAGCCTTATTCTACATCTAGAAAGCAAATCATGCCTTGAAACGAATTGAAGATCCAGCCAAGATCGTGGCTGCCAGCACACATATCATGGTGGCATTTATTTTTCACTGAATTAAACAAAAAATGATAACAGAATTAATCACTTAAGTGCCTCAAAGCATCATATCAATAGTAACCTCAAAGACTATAATTCAAGCAATATTTAAACCCAAAACTGGTAAGACGCAATGTTGGTGCTTTATATAAGGCAATTGACAGCTTGAAGCTAGCACACCATAAAGAAAAAAAAATGTACATATGTGCAATTGTTACAGCTGATGACACAGAGCAAACCCTAAAACCCTTATTCTTCCCTACATTTAATAGTATATTGTGCCCATAATGTCCTTAATATACTTAATCCTGTAAACAAGTAACTTTGCAATCTCATAAAATTAGTGATTTTCCCTGATCATCCCCATTTATTAGAAACCCAAATCTTTTAACATATTATTCCCCCACTATAGAAAACCATTTATATCTCCACCTTGCACAACTCTCCCTGTCTGCTTTATAACTGACATCTCTCTGCATAATTTATCCAAGTTTTTTGGGTTTCTAATGGCATGATGGGAATAGACCCTATTCCTAAGTCAAAGTATGATTAAAGTTTGTGAAACCAGTACTGTTTCTTTCTTTGATATTAGACAAAAATGGTCCTTACAGCACCCACAATATGTCTAGAGCTGAGGCAATCCATATGGAGTTGCATGTATTGGTAGCATATCTAAATACTACTGTAAATTCTTTTTACGAGACCCATTGCTAAAACTACTACTGAAACCATCTGGGTATCCCTCTTCTACAGTTCCCTCATTTTTGCCTGCAAACCTTGTATTTTATAACTTTGTGCCTCTTTGTACACATGACACTGTAATCACTGGATGCAGCAATTTCAATGATCAATGCTACTTTTGTCTTCTTTTCATGGACTATTATATCTGTTTTTCTTGCATCTATTTTTTGAACAGTTGGTAATGGGTGAGCCTGTGTGATATAAACTTCATCATTCTCTATAATGCTTTATGGCCATTGTTTCCAATTCTTCTCAGCTATTTCAAAATTGCAATGTTTGCACAATCCCCAATGCAATAGTCTTGCCACATTATTATGCCTCTCAGTATATAGGCCCTCTGCCATTAGTGTATCACATCCAGCAACAAGACGTGTGACTGTTTCCAGTTCTGTTTTGCATTTGTCTGTTTCTCCCACATGTTCAGTAGACTTTGCAAACCAACATTTATGTAGTCCAGTATCCTGGGCTGATAATATTAACCTTTCATCTTTTGGGTTAAATTCATGTCTCCTTAACCATACCTGTATCAGATTCTGATTGATATGAGGTTGGTCCAGGAGTTTTCTGTACTTGCATCTATAATTATGCTTCATCTACATTTCTTGCATTTTCATCTGATTCTTCTCCTTATAATATTTCTTTTGTTTTTTGGCACATTCAGTTGCTGCCTGATTTTTATTTACTTCTAGTTTGATTTTGCATTCCTGCTTCACACTGAAATGCTTCTGCTTAATTAAGGAGGGAAGTCATCTTAGACATGTTCTTTTCATCTTTTAAACTTTCACTATGTTTGGATCTCATGAGGTAAGAGATATGTATGCAGTACTACAATTGCAGAGGTAATCAATTTTGAGGAGGCCCACTCCTCCTTTAGAATGATTTTTATATGTTATCTGATAAAAGTGAAGCATAGGTTCATAGGTTCATAGGTGTGTACTAGGCTAATGGCCCTGGAGCCTTTACAAGCCTAGCCCATAGGATTACCCTGGCATCATGCCACCCGACCTTAGTTCCCAGTGCCTCTGTTGAGTAGAGCACTGGAGTGATCCTTGGGGTGAATTTTCTAATTCCTATCCACTCATCAAGATTTCTCTTGAAGAGGGCCAGTGAGGTGCTCTGTTTGACATGTATGGGAAATGTTTTCCATAGCATGGGCAGTCTCTAGGTTATGAACCTGTCCCTCTAGCATGTTCTGTTGATTGTGGTAATGAGGTTGAGGTCTCTGGAGTGTGTGATGTGCATGGATTGGGATTTCTTTAGATGTAGCATTTCTAACAGCGCTGGGTCAGACATGGCTTTGTAAGTCAAGCAGAGATCACCTCTAAGTAGGTGATAAGAGACAGAGAGTAGTTGGAGTTTTTTGAGTCTGTCCATATAGGACAAGTGTTTAAAGCCTAGGATCCTCTTTGTGAGGTACTTTTGTGGCCTCTCCAGTTGTTGCAGGTGTCTAGTGAGGTACATGCCAAATGGGGCATTGTACTTGATGACTGGCTTAATGAGGGAAGAGTAATGACCTCTTTCTTCCTGGATGCAAAACCCTTAGTAATGTGATGTGCCACATAGAAGGACTTTCTCACCACAGTGGCAATGTGGTGGTCAAAAGAGAGGTTGCTGTCAGCCTGTGTTCCCAGATGTCTTATAATGCCTTCTGTGTTCTGTGGTCTACCATCTATGTGGTAATTCATGGGTACTAGGTTTTTCCCAAAAGGGATGACAACATATTTTTTGGCATTGAGCTTAAGGCCATGGTTCTGACACCAGTCGTTGGTCTCAGTGAGGCCTTTCTGTAGGATGTCAATATCACTTGGGGAGTTAATAATAGCTCCCAACTTGCAATCGCCTGTGAACTTTGTCAGCCAGAGTTCCTTTGTGTTGGCCTGGACTTCACAGAAGTAGATACCAAACAGGAAAAGACCTAGAACCAAACCCTGTGGGGCTCCACTCGCGATTGGTTGGCAGTCTGACTTGGAGTCAGCTACTTTCACACTGTGTGCTCTATCTGTGAGCCCATTTGCAACCCACCTAGTGATATAGGGACTTCACCTTATTCCACATCATTCTTGTGTTGTAGAGTGTGTTTATGGCAGGGGACCACCAGATTGGCTTCCTTTTTTTTGGAGGAGAGTGGCTTGGTTCTATTGGGTATGGTGAAATCCATGCATTTGTGTACGTGTCCGTACAGTGCATTGGTGTATGATTTGGCAGTCATGCAACTATTCTCCATTTGCATGGGTGCTGCGAAGTTAGCCCCCTCTGTATTTAGGAGCCCAAAGCTAGCTGTGGAGATGTTTTTCATGGTGGTTACCTTTGCGGGGGTGGGGGTGGGAGTTATGTGGATTTCCAAGGTGATTAGTTTGTGGTCAGATCTAACCAGGGAGGAATTGACTGCTGGTGTAGAGCAATGGTCACCCATGTTAGTAATGACCAGGTCAAGGATGTTGCTACCTCTAGTGGGGATAAGAACGAGCTGGTCCAGGGCACTGGAATTAATAAATTCCTGGAAATGTTGGGCAAGTATATTGCTACATGAGTAGTTTTCCCAGTTAATGGAGGGGTAGTGGAAGTTGCCCAGTATGAGAGTATTAGGTTGGACCCTAATATTGTCCAGGGTGCTTAGGAATGTGAAGTGTGAGTCTTGGGACATGGCTGGGGGCCTATAGCAGGCTATGACCTGAATTGCTGTCTGACCCAATGTTAGCTGCACCTGAAATATCTGCATTTTTTTTTTGTTTTCCTGTCCAACTGATCCAATACTTTTTAGGGCTAATGAGTCACCCCAAAACAATAAGTTAGAACAGGAAAAGAAAAGTGGTATATAGCCTGGTCTTTGTTCCTAGATGTTAGAGCTGTTTTCAGTATTAATTTTTGTCTTCAAAAATATTCCTTACTGAGTTTTGTTTGCATTTGTTCATGTTTTATTTCCGATCCTTCATCAAATCCCACAGTTATAGTTTCTCCTGCTCAGTTTTCTTTATATCACATTCCTGTCCCAAACTGATATTTTCTTGGTGTTGCACCTTTCATGCTATAAATTTGATTTTGCACATTTATCAAGACCAAATTACATTCTTATATCATCTTCAGAAAGTTCTGACCACTTCCAGTTGTGCTTTCAGCTCTTGATCTGATGAACTATACAGATTTACATCATCCACTTAAAGAAGATGAGAAATCTTTTCACTTTGTTGCTTTCTGGAGCCAAATTGTAACCATAAAATAATCTGTTAAGTAAACAGATTAATGGGTTGGTTGCAAGACAAAAGAGCAAGGGTGACAAAGAGACACTGGAATGGCCTCCTTTGAGTTTTTTCCCTGCGATAATAAATTGTCCTTTATCATGGCTGATCTGCAAAGTAGTTTGCTGCTGTTTCATGGTCACTGTTATGTAATTGATCAATGTAGAGCATATGTTATACATCTGAAAGCACTCCTTTATTCATGAATGTGGGATGCTGTCAAATGCTTTTTTGCAGTCTATCCATGCCATACTTAGATTCTTCCACTTGCTATGCTTCCCAATGCTCTATAAAAATTACAAATTGCTTATTTTGTTCTTTTCCTTTATATTTATTTGCATATCTTCTAAATTTTTCTGACAGTGTAGATATCTTTAGTTCATTATTTGCAATAGCGTGCATGTCTAACCATGAATCTATGCTTTCATTCCTTATATATATCTCCTTCCTCTAACTCCTTTCTCCTCTTTCTTTATTTATATAAATCTAATTTTTTTCTCTTAAATAACTTCTATGTAATAAAAAAAAAACAATCATGCCTCCATCAGCAAATTGTATGATGTTTATTTTCTCATTGTGTAATATTGATTATTCTCATATTTGTTACTGCTCTTAAGATACCAATTGTACAAGTGTATTTCTTTTATCACATAAATGTGTTTACTCCATTATAATAATACCTATGTAAATTGTAATTTTGGAGCTTTTCTCCCCGGGCCTCCACTGAAAATGGGCTCACACCAAGTTGGACTATCCTGGTTAAGAAATGTAAAATAAATAATTAAATACATGGTCTGTTCTAATACTGCATGTTGCTTCTATCACATCTGCCTTTTGAAGTATTTTTGTTGATCTGTTCCCTTTTCTATACTCTTATAACAGTGACACTTCTTGTCTTAATTGCTTTATTGTTTTCTCTATTCAATATTTCTGTGGTGGTATTTCATTTATTCTCTTCCTTTCCAACATTGCCAACAATTTTTGTGCTAATACTTTATCTGTTATTCATTTATCTGCACAATAATATAGCCTATTTACTTCTGTCACATGAATATCACATGAATTTCTGTTAATAAATAACATTTTGGGTCTTATTGACTCTCTGTAATCTATTCTTTCATTCATCTTAATATGCCTATCCATCTCTATTAAATCAAGCAACTCTTCCCTTAGATCAGATCCTCTAACTGATGGCACATTATTTGTTCTACATTTCCAGCGGGCATTCTACAGAAAGTTTTGGACCATCTTCTAATGACATATTCTCTTCAGTTGCATCCTACATTGTCTGTTGCTCTTTCATATGGGAACTCACTGGACTATCACTCCAGAACATTGACTGTGTCAGAGTTGCCAATGTTTTCTGCTCCTTTCCATGCTGTGTAATTCCAAATGAAGTTTTGTACTGGTTTCTTACTGAAAGCTCCAGGGTATCTTCATGTGACAAGTAATCAGATGCTTTCCACTCCACTTGTTTCCTTTATTTGATGACTCACTGTTTTATCTTTCTGTGATATTACCAGGGTTGGATTTTCTACACTAAATCCTTCACTTCACAAGTAATCCATAACTTCAGTTTCTATTTCTTTAACATCTGAATTTGTAATCCCCTTTCTACTTCCCCCTTTTTTTCTTATTTTTGTACTGTGAAATTTTCCATATCCATAGGATCATAGCATCATAGGAAGTTACTAGGCTATTGGCCATGAGGCCCTTATAAGCCTAACCAAAAGTTTAGCCCATGTTTAGACAAGTCATCACCTCATGCTCCTGTCCAGCAGGGACAAAGGTGGAATCCCAGGGGGTGTATTTTCTGTTTCCTATCCAGTTATCCAGGTTGTGCTTTAAAAGGAATAGTGAGGTACTCTTCTTGATGTGGAGAAGGAGTCTATTCCACAGAAGGGGGAGTCTCTGTGACACAAATCTGTCCTGCCAACAAGTCCTATTGATGTCACAAACCAGGTTGAGGTCACTCATGCGGGTTACTCAAGTGGAGCTTGACTTGCGGATATGCAGCAGTCCCATCAAGGTGTGGTCTGAGATTGCTTTGTATGCCAGACAGAGGTCACCTCTGAGGAGTCTGCATGAAACTGAGTTTCTGTTTAGGGTGGATGTTTGAGGCCCTGGATTTTCCTGGTGGTCTCTCCAGCTGCTGCATGTGCTTTACGAGGTACATGATGAAAGGGGCATTGTACTCAATAATGGGCCTTATAATGAAAGAATATAGGGATGTTATAACCTCTTTGTCCCTGGATGAAATACCCTTACTTATGATGTGGGCCATGTAGAAGGCTTTCTGTACAATGGAAACAATATGGTGGTCAAAAGTCAGGTTGCTATCAACTTGGGTGCCCAACTCCCTCATGACTGATTGTGTACTTAGGACGTTGTTATTAATGTGATAATTTGTGGGCTATTCCTCTCCCAAAAGGGATGATGATGCATTTTTTGATATGTAGCTTGAAGCCATATTTCTGGCACCTGTCATTTGTTTGGGTGAGATCCTCTTGGAGGATGTTCACATCACTAGGGAAATTAATGACAGTACCCAGCTTGCAGCCATCTGCAAACTTGATCAGCCATAGCCCACTGTTTTTGGTCTGCACCTCAGAAAAGTATATCCCAAACAATAGAAACCTACAAGACTGATCCCTGGTGTACACTGCTTGTTATGGGTCTACTGCTTGAGGTGGCTTCCCCTAGGTAGGTTCTGTCAGTGAGCCAGTTTGCTACTCATCTGGTAGCATACAGATTGATGTCTAGTTGAGAGAGTTTATCTATTATGCCTGAGTGCAGAATAATATCGAAGGCTTTGGCCAGGTCAAGGTATGTAGTGTGCACTGTCTTCTCCTTGTTCATGACTTTGATGACTGTTTCAAAGAATGTAACCAAATTTAACAGACATGACCTCTCCTTGATGAAGCCAAACTGTGTGGGATTAAGTGTTTGGAGGTTGCCAATGTCCTTGTTAATGAGGTCCATCATGATCCATTCTATGGCCTTGCAGATCAGGCCAGTTAGGCTGATGAGTCTATAATTTCCCAGACTGGTGGATGCTCCACTTTTGTGCAAAGAGATGACAGTGACTGTCCTCCACTCAGCTGGGATGAAGCCATTACTTGGGCTTTTGTTAAATAGGGTGCCTAATGGTGCTGCAAGTTCCTGCCTTAGTTCATGTAGGATGCAGCCTGGGATGTTATTGGGTCCCATGGAGGCTGTATGTTTTGCCTTTGAGAGAGCAGTGATGACCTGTTCCCTAGATATAACGGAAAGGGGCAGGTACTGGGGATGTCCTGATTTACTCATGGGGGGACAAAGGGGTGAAGTTTTCAATTAATCTGTCAGCCAGCAAGTTGGCTATGTCTACAGCATTTGTGTATGTGGTGTCCTTGACCACCAGTTCTGAACAGATATGGGTGCTTCCTTTGAGATTGTGGACATATGTGAAGAAGGCCCTATGATTGTCTCTAGTAGATAAGGCCAATTTGGTCTCAAAGTTAGCTTTGGAGGATTTCGTTAGTGCTTTTATTTGCTTGTTCAGGCTAAGGAGAGATTGCTTTCGATTGGGCACCTGGTCCTTCTTGACCCTGGACAGCAATTTTTTTCCTTTTTTTATAGAGTTTATTTATTGCAGATGTCTGCCAGACAGGTTTACTCTTCCGTGCATAGGATGATTTTGTCCTTTCAGGTATTCTTGATTCCATGCATCTATTTAAATGTTTGTATAGTACTTCGGTGTAGTTTTGGATATTGGTGCCAGTTCCTACAGAGGGGGAGGGGGCTGTGAAGATGTTTATTCCATCCCCCAGGAAGTTGTAATCAGCTTTGGAGAAGTTTTTTTGTTTGACCCTAGCTAGAGGGGTTTGGCTGAGATGATGACTTTGAAAGTGACTGCTTTATGGTCGGATCTTACCAGGAAGGATGATACTGTAAGGATGCTGCAGTGGTTACTCATGTTGGTTAATACCGAGTCCAATATATTATTACCTCTTGTGAGGGTATCAACTAGCTGTTCCAAGGTGTTTGCATTGACAAAATTGAGGAATTTCTGGACATTTGTGTTCTGCCATGAGTAGGCCTTCCAATCTATGTTTGGGTAGTTATAGTCACCCAGGATCAGGGTAAAGGGTTGATTCTTGATGGCTTCAAAGTGGTCCAGATAGGCAGAATGGGGATATTGAGTCAAATTTGGGGGCCGATAGCTAGCTATGATTTGAATAGGGGTCTTATCAATGGTTAACTGCCCCTGGAGTGTCTCCTGTGCATCATACTGTTTGACCAGCCTGGAGGTATGTATACCTTTAATATATATTGAAACTCCACCTCCTTTGACTTTACTGCCCACAATTTAGGGTCTGAATATATAATAGGTTGAGTTACCAGATAAAGCTGGGGTGGTCTCTGCAGCTTTGAACAGGTTTTTGTCACTGCACAGATATCAGCATTTTCCAGGCTTAAGAATGCTTGCAATGACTGCAGTTTCATGTTTAGACTCCTAGAATTTAGCAGCATCACCTTTAATTTGCATTTTGTTGAAATTTTTATGTTAATAGTTTTGACCGCATCACTTTTCCTAAAAAAGGGACTATGGGAGAGGCAAGAGCCTTTGCCAGAAGCCTGACACCCAAGTGAGATAGATGCAGGCTATCTGTGGCAAAGCATCATGATTTTTGATCATATCTTCCCAGGCTGTCAGGTACTAGATCCCCCTGGAATGATACCAGAAATTAAGCCAATTGTTAAGGTCAATCATTTAATGTTTGTATTAAGGCATCATTCTGGGTTATAGTAGAATGCTTCTTAAGGCTAGGGACATACCTGCCTGGGACACATATTCAGCAAGCTCAATCATGTCTCTCTTCATGTAGTCCAGGGAGGTATGTCTCAAGTCATTCACGCCAGCATGGACTATGACAGAGTCATAACAGTACCTGTTGTTAAAAGAGGAGTGCATATATGATATGGCAGATTCTGTCACCTGACAAACAACTAACCATGACTTTCTCCTTATCCAGCCTGGTGAGAAGCACATCTGTGTGTCTCACAATGGAGTCTCCTATGAGTAATATTTTGGGTTTATGGTTAAACCTTAGTGGCTGTGAGACACAGGTGTGTGGACTATGCATGGTATGTGGTATGGAGGGTTGTGGAAATTGCATGTATTTTTGCCTTGGAGGTCTCTTTTCTTTGTGTAAGTTTTTGTTGAGAACCTCTGCATATGTGGTTCTATGTTGTGTAGGTGTGAGTGGTGTTTGAGGTGTAGTGATTGTGCTGACAACCTTCTCAGTGCCAGGTATACATAAGCCTTTGCCTGTATTTCGCTTCATGTATCTTTGGTGCTACTTTTTTTGTATTGACTAGTTTTGCTTTCTCCTTTGTATAAATATTTCACCATATTAAATCTCTTTTTCTTTCTCATGTTCATATTTCTTCTTCAGATGTCTCCCACTCCACTTATTTCTCCTTTCTTTGAGGGCTCATTTTTCCATCATGCTGTGACATAACCTGTGTTAGACTTCCTCGACTAAATTTTTCATTTTGCAAGCATTCTATAACTTCAGCGTCTATTTGTTTAACTCCTACTTTACTAATATTCTGCTCTCCATTCCCCCTTTGTGATCTTAATTTTTGTATTCAGAAATTTTCCATATCTGGATGCCTTTGCCTGTATTTCTCTTTGAATATCTTTGGGGCTACCTTTTTTGTATTGATTAGTTTGGCCATCTCCCTTGCATAAAAATTGCACTATATCATATCTCTCTTTCATTCCCACGTACATATTTCTTTTTTATACCTTTCAAAAATGTTATGGTTTTGTTCTTTATATTTTCCTACTTCCTCTGTTGTTTCTTTTTCCAAACAGCTCAGTGTTTCTTGGATCTGTTCTACTAATGAACGTAAATTTAGATTTGAAGCTTTTCTTGTGCAAGTATTTTTCTTTCCTCTAATTTCTCTCTTAATATTTTTGCATATCTTCTATCTGGAAATTCTGAGATCTTTGCATATTCGTAGCAATAAATCATTTCGTTCTTATCCTCAGTAGTCCACTCTATCATTTTTATGGTTCTTTTTGACCAATTAGTTTTTTGTGTTACTTTGTGGACTAATACTTCCTTCTACAAGACAGGGGCCATCCTCCCTCAAATTTGGTTTAACTCCATTTTAGAAATGCTTCTGTGTCTTGGTGATTTTATACTGGCATTTTTTCCATTCTTTGCACTGGTGCACATATCAGGATTGGGCACTTCTTATCCTGGGACTTGTGCAACCAACTGTCTTTTTTATATTTTTTTATATTTTTTAGCCTACTTCTATCCATGATATATGCAGTATAAAATACAGTCTCTATATCAGTGTCTTCTTTGTGACATTTTGTGAAAACAGAGTCCACGTCATTCAGGTACTCACCAAGACTTGAGGATGAGTACAATTCCAGCAATACTACTCTCCTTTGCTTGTTGATTTTATCATCTCTCAATTTGGTCATCTCTCCTGTAATAGAATTCCCATGTTAGATTTACATTTTTCTGAAGTTTCCAAACAAGGATTCCAGTTAGGGTGTGAGGGAGACATCATGTACGTTGATACAACTTAACTTAAGCTGACTAAGTTTTTAAATTACCCTAATTTTGATAAACAGTCATTATTTTGGTTTTGTAGGACTAGTGTGTATTTCTGTAAAGCAAATCAGATGACTTGACATTGGTCTTTTGTTTATCACAACTGGGCATATGAGGTGTACACAGTCAAGTGTCTGTAACTGATGGGTAATGATGTTTATGGATTATAATGATATCAATTTGACTGGTAATATGGTTTAAAACAATATACATGGAAAAAAGTGTGTGGGGTGGTGGGGGACCATGATTTACAAACCTCTTAGGGCCCAATGTACACTTTGTCAGCTATTACTTAACATGATCTAATCTATGTCAGACCAGTCATGGGTCAGTGGAAGATATTATACTAATGCTCAATTTACAGTCATCTGCAAACTAAGATATCCATCAGCAAATAATGTTGGTATTACAATCTGAGAAATACAAGATAAATAAGAGGGTGCAGGAATACAGACTATGCCCTGTGGTACACCACTGGCAAGTGTTTAGCTTTCAAAAGTGGCTAATACAACTCCAGTCACACCAATTCTGTAAAACAACCAATTTGGAACTTACTGCATAGAATATGGAATTATATTGGGATTTTTACTCTGTCAGAAATACCTGTATGGGGAACAGGTTCAAAAGACATGGCCAGGTTGAGATATACTATAAATTCTACTTGTTAACAATTTCAGAGCAATTAGATTAAAGCACAAGACCTGCCCTTGACAAATCTGAACTGATGAGGGTCCATAGTCAAAAGACTGAATTTAGTTTGGAGCTGCCTTCTACGTTTGGGCCCTGCATTCTGTTTTTCCTGGTTACAAGTTAGATTTTATAACAGCAAGGCATTGTTGGGCATGTCAACAACTGTCGGTGTGGATTAGCCAGTTTATTGAAAATAGAAGTCTGCAAACAGAAAAGTGTATGGCGCAACTGGGAATCTAACTAAGGTGTTTATAAAGCTATCATGATCAAAAGGGTACAGAGTACATGTTCTATGCTATGAAGGGTAATGTTGAGTTAATGGGTATTAAGATAGCTAGCATGATCTGCAGGGTATACACAAGAAGTGGCACTTAATGTTCTTAATATGCTTTGGAAATCTAAGGGTTCAAATTTGGTGTATGAAGGAATCAGTTATAAGGAGATTATATCCTTGATAAATAAAGATACTTCATCACTAATGCCAGTAGGTCATAAGATGTGTTAGGCACTACATCTAGGAATAGAAGGCATGCATGTTTTTATTGCTTTGAAACCATGTCTCTGTAACTACACCATTATGAATGTATTCAACTTGCAGGAGTCCCTCAAGTTTAGAAAAATTCACTTGGCATTTGGTGGAGACAATTTGTTGTATTGTGAATTAGACTTAACTCTTTTGGAATGTCCAACAGTTGGAATTTACCTAAAATAGGCACTATGGCAGCAATAAAGCCTTTAGCTATAAAGCACTCTGACGTCCAATGTATTCCCTGCCTCAGACACATGCATAGGAAGCTCAATCACATCCTTTTGCATGCACCTTGGGGTTGAGCATATGTGGTCATTCACCCATGTGGAGCACTACCAGATCATATTTCTATTTTCCAGAATAGACAGAGCTAAGACCATTTGTTACATCCTGGATCGTGGATCCAGAAAGATGGTTAACCACTACTATATTCTTATCTAGCCTAGTGAGGGTATTGCCCATATGCATGACAATAATTCAGCTATTACAAGAACATTGTCACTGGTAGAAGCAATCTTAATGAGCCTTAATGACTTAGAATATATACTCCTGTATCTGTTAGATATATGTGTACTAGTTATCAGTAAGCAGGGTGAAGCAACAGAACTGTTACTTGGTCAGGGAGAAAAGGTGGCTATTCTTATTAGAGCCACCTGAAAACTATTAGAAAGTGCAGTCTCCAGGTGCCAGTGTGGTACAAGGAGTGTAATACAACCATTCATTTATGAAGTAAATTACATAGGTTCATAGGTTGGTACTAGGCTATCAGCCCTAGGGCCTATACAAGCCTAGCCATAACAATTCCCTGGCTATTTCTTCCCACACTATTTACTTCCCTGGACCCCTGTCTAGCAGGGCGACTGACATGATCCCCGGGGTGAATTTCCTTTCTCCCATCCAATCGTCAAGGTTCCTTTTGAAGAGGACCAAAGAGGCATTCTGCTTGACATGTATGGGCAATCTATTCCAGAGTCTGGGGAGTCTCTGGGTCAGGAACCTATCCCTCCAGCATGTTTTGTTTATTGTGATGACAAGGTTTAGATCCCTGGAGCGTGTGGCTTTGAGGGATTGGGATTTCTTTAAGTGTAGCATGTCTAACAGCTTTGGGTTTGACATGGCCTTGTATGTTAAGTAAAGATCGCCTCTGAGTAGACGATATGCGCCCGAGTATAGCTGGAGTTTTTTAAGGTGATCAGCGTAGGGCATCTGCTTTAGGCCTGTTATTTTTTTAGTGAGGTATTTCTGCGGCCTTTCCAGTTGTTGCAGATGTCTTGAGAGGTACATACCAAACGGGGCATTGTATTCTATAATGGGTCTAATGAGGGATGAGTACAGTGGGACAATGACCTCCTTTTTTCTGGATGAAAAGCCCTTAGTGATGAGGTGTGCCACATAGAAGGATTTCCTGACTGTTGTGGTGATGTGGTTATCGAAGGTGAGACCACTGTCCACCTGTGTCCCTAAGTCTCTTACCACACTTTCGGTGTTTAGTGTACTGCCACCTATATGGTAATTCATGGATACATGTTTTTTCCCAAAGGGGATAACTATACATTTCTTGGCATTGAGCTTGAGCCCATGGCTCTGGCACCAAGCATCTGTTTCTGTAAGGCCCTTTTGTAGAGTATCCACATCATTTGGGGATTCAATAACGGCTCCCAGTTTGCAGTCATCTGCGAACTTTGTTAACCAGAGTCCCTTTGTGTTGGCCTGTACTTCAGAGAAGTAGATGCCAAACAAGAGTGGTCCCAGGACTGAATCCTGAGGTACTCCACTTGTCACTTATCTGGAGCTGGATTTGGAGTCGGCTACTTTTACAGTGTGGGTTCTATCAGTAAGCCAGTTAGCAACCCATTGGGTGACGTAGGGATTAATGCCCAGCTTAGTAAGTTTATCTATGATTCCAGAGTGGGGGATGGTGTCAAAGGCCTTGGCAAGGTCTAGATAGGCTGTGTGGACCACCTTACCCTTGTCCATGGCTCTGGAGACTGATTCGAAGAAGTCAATCAGGTTCAGGAGACAAGATCGGCCCTTCACGAACCCAAACTGGGTGGGGTCCAGTGTTTGAAGGTTGCCAATGTCTTTGTTTATAAGTTCCATGATAATACGCTCCATGGCCTTGCAGATAAGGCTTGTCAGACTGATGGGATGGTAGTTTCCAGGATCCAAGGTGGATCCCCCCTTGTGGAGTGGGATAACTGTAGCTCTGCACCACTCAGTGGGCATGAAACCTGATGTGTAGCTATGATTAAACATGACTCTTAGGTGAGGTGCCAGTTCATATTGTAGTTCATGTAGTACACAGCCCAGGATGTCATCTGGTCCCATGGATGCTGTATTCTTAGCTTTGGAAAGTGCATTTTTTTACCTGTGTGGCTGTTATTACCGGAATTTGGCAATCTTCCGGTATTGAGATGGGCCATATGAAGTATGAAGTAATTTTCTCTATATTCACCGACCAGCTCAGCATCCCCACACCACATGCCTCTGTAGTACAATATGCAGATGACTCCACCCTAATATGTCAGGCTCCCACACTACAAGCCTTCCACACCATAATCCAAGATTCCATTTTATCTGTTGATATGTGGCTCACTAACTCCCAACTCATTCTACACCACAACAATACTAAGCTCCTTCTCTTTAGCCAACTAGATACCCACAGCTTCCCAGTCATTCACTAGCTTGTCCAAAAATAAAATTATGATCACCCGAATAGCACACACTAACCTTCTTAGGGTAGAAATTGACAATACCTTGAAATATGATATTCACATAGCCCACACCATCAAGAAAGTCCACAAGAAACTAGATCTCATGTACAGAAACAAACAATTTATTGCAGGAAGTGGAAAAGCTGCCATAGCCCATACACACCTTTTATCAACACTTTTCTATGCCTCCCCAATGCTAACCAACCTCCACAAAACTGACTTAATCAAACTAGAAACTTAGTATAATAAAAAAACAAAGTTTGCAACTGGTGCCTCCTATAGGTCACATCACTGTGCATCTCTTAAACAACTAAATTGGCTCAAACTTCCTCAGCTCCCACACTTTGACCAACTAACCTTTGCATGCAAAAATTCTCCACCAACCTGATAAGACCCCTATCCTCCCAAACATTATATATCCATACACCACTTCTCAATGACTCCACTCCGGCAACCTTCACCTCTTAGATAACTCCAAAGCTAACAACTTTACTCAGAGTTCTCTTTTCTCTAACTACATTCATAAAATTTGGAACAAGTTGCCAACCCCATAACCTCAAACAGCTCTATTATACAATTTAAAGAGCTCCTTAAATCACACTTAGCAGACACCTGGCTATGTTCCTGTAAAACCCCTGGATAGACCTCCTAGTCTCTCTCCAAATTATTGTCCTAGAATTAACAACATCTATAGGGAAATGGCTTACTGCATCAGTAAACTGTATTTTACTCATGATGAATTATTAAATGTATATTTCTAACTTTTATTCATGATGACTTATAATGTGTATGTTTTCTAGCTAAAGAACAGCATTCATCATTAGTTAACCTCTGTTTAGTCTGTAATTGGCACTGTTGCCTCTTTCTTATATGCTTTATGAAACATCGTGCTTCCTTCTTACATGGTTGTAAAACATTTATTTGTATTTGTATATGTATTCTTTCTGGAGCTTTTCTCCCAGGGCCTCCTCTGAAAAAAGACCTGTGTCTAGTTGGACTTTCCTAGTTAACAAATGTAAAATAAAATAACTAACTAACTAACTAAATAAATAAGTAGTATGAAGATATCATAACTTAATAAGTAAATGTAAAGACTGGATTAGTGGTACATTGAAACCTTAAAAGTGTAATAGCAATTGTAGCACTTGTTCATAGGTTCATAGGTTAGGTTCATAGGTTCATACTAGGCTATCTGCCCGAGGGCATTTATAAGCCTAGCCCATAGTTTTGTGGCTTACGCCACCCCTTAGTTTGGAGAAACTATGCCCATTATTTAGCTGTGCCTCTGTCGAGCAGTGACACTGAGGTAACCCCTGGGGTGTATCTGCGATCTCCCATCCATTGGTCAAGATTCCTCTTGAACAAGGCCAGCGAGGTGCTCTGCCTCACATAAACCGGGATTTTGTTCCACAGCATAGAGAGTCTTTGGGTAATGAATCTATCCCTCCAGCACGTCCTATTAATAACCGTGTCGAGGTTTAAGTCACCCGCCCTTGTGGCTCTGAGGGATCTAGATTTTTTGAGATGAAGCATATTCATCAAATCTGGGTTTGACATGGCCTTGTATGTCAGGCATAGGTCACCTCTGAGCAAGCGATGCAACTTAATATAACTGGAGTTCTTTCAGTCAGGCAGCATAAGACAGATTTTTGAGACCCTTTATCCTTTTGGTGAGGAACTTTTGTGGCCTCTCCAGCTGCTGCAAGTGTCGGGTCAGATGCATTCCGAATGGGGCATTGTACTCGATCATTGGTCTGATGAGTGATGAGTATAGGGAGACTATGACTTCCCTTGATCTAGATGTGAATCCCTTCATGATAAGGTGGGCAATGTAGAAGGTCTTCCTAACTACTTTAGCAATATGAGTGTCGAATGAAAGGCTACTGTCAACCTGGGTTCCCAGGTACCTAATAACTTCTTCTGTGTTCAGGGGATTGCCACCTATATGGTAGCTAGGGGTAACCTTATTTTTCCCGAAGGGTATAACTATGCATTTCTTGGCATTTAACTTGAGGCCATGGCTCTGGCACCAGTTATCCGTTTCTGTGAGACCCTTCTGAAGGATATCTGTGTCGGATGTGTTCTCAACTACGGCGCCCAGTTTGCAGTCATCTGCGAACTTTGTCAGCCATAACCCTCCTGTGTTTGCTTGTACTTCAGAAAAGTAGATGCCATACAAGAGTGGGCCCAGGACTGAGCCCTGTGGGACACCACTTGTGACAGGCTTAGAGTCTGACATAGCGCCAGCAACTCTGACCCTGTGGGTTCTGTCACTCAGCCAGTTTGCAACCCATCTTGAAATGTATGGGTTTACATTTAAGTTGATGAGTTTTTCAATGAAACCGGGGGGGGGTATTGTATCGAAGCCTTGCCAGGTCTAGGTAGGCTGTATGGACTGCCTTTCCCTCGTCAATGGCCTTGGTGACTGTTTAAAAAAGTCAACCAAGTTTAAAAGGCATGATCTGCCTTTGACAAAGCCAAACTGGGTTGGATCCAAAGTCTGCAAATTCCCTATGTCTTTATTTATGAGATCCATTATGATCCTTTCCATGGCTTTGCAGATCAGGCTTGTCAAGCTAATGGGACGGTAATTTCCAGGGTCGGTGGAGGCACCGCCTTTGTGGAGTGGGACCACAGTCACTGTCGCCACTCCTGGATGTATCCGGAGGTGAGACTAAGATTAAACAGCTGTCCTAACTGTGGGTTTAATTCCTCGTTGAGTTCATGGAGCACACAGCCGGGGACACCATCAGGTCCCATGGATGCTGTGTTCTTTGCCTTGGAGAGAGCAGTTCTCACCTGAGCATTAGAGATGTTTGGGGGGCTACAATCATTTGGTATAGATATCTCTATCAGATTGCTACTGTTACAGTTACAGAAGATAAGTATGGACCCACCCACCTTTTTCTTTCTTGGTCCATAACTTCAGAAATACTTTTTTTTAATTCATTGCTTGGGATGAAGGCTGCACAAGTCTTCATTACTACCTAGGCTAGAAGATGACCTAGCTACAATTGTGTGAGTGTGGGTATGTTATTGTGAAAACTAATATCTGACATTTTTAGTTCTTAGTCGCAGATGCTTTGACAGTTTTATCTTAACCTCAACTTAAGCTAGAGTAGTGTTTCTGCTCTGTGATGTAGGTGCATGTATGTTGAGCTTACCAAATATGTTCTGAGCTAAGAAGGTAGCTTCCAATAAATGTATAGACCTCTTATGCAATAAATCATTGTGCAGTAAAAATAATAAAGGAGATTTGGTAACTCCCTACACTGCCTTGGAATAATTAGTGCTGTCAGGTTTCCTACAGAATGGGCAACAGTTATCTGAGACTTCATAATGGCCAGTGCAGATGAAGGAATTTGAGAAAATAGGATACCTTAATGAGCTACTCTTGGTATGAGTCTGAAGGTCATAATAGACTTGGGTAGAAAACAGTGATAATATGGGAGTTAACAATTACAAGAATATAAATGCAACTACTATAGTATTTGTAAGTGCAAAAAAATGTAAAAGTGACATATGTAAGAATAATAATGCAATCATTAATGGGGTAAATTTAAATCAGGTCATCTTAGTTTCAAGTGCAATAAATGAAAGCAATATATTTGATCTCAATAACAGCTGAACAGTTATTACAAGCAGAAATGCAACAATGACTGAACAATTAGTAGGAACAGGAATGCAATAATGCAATGACCATATATGAGAAAATGTGAAAATCAATAGCTGATTTTCAATTTTTTGCTGAAGTATATTGTAAAGTGGGGTTTTACTTTGTTACCTAAAGGCTGACTTGACTGTTATTCTGCAAAATGGTATCACACAGTTCTGTAAACATTATTTATATCTACGACTTACTCTTTCCTATGTTCATTTGTCTTCCATTCCCTAACCCTGTTTTTCATTTCTCTTTTTATCCTTCCAGTTTTAGTTTTACCTGAAGTTTTTCTGTCCTACCCTTAGCATGGCTAGGCTTAAAAAGGCCCTTGTGGTCATTAGCCTAGTAAACACCTATGAACCTATCAAACTATCAATAGCATGTAAGAGAATTTGTTTTGCATATTTCATCTTTTATTTTATTTATTTATATTACATTTGTTGACCGGGCTAGACCAACTGGATACATGTCCATTTTCAGTAGAGGCCCGGGGAGAAAGGCTCCAGAGGAAAAAAATATTTACAAAAATTTAAAATGTAACATAAATGATTACAAAAGGTATCAAAAGATAGTAATACAAAACTGAGTAAAAAAGTTTACATAAAAAATAGAGGAAAAAAATAAAAAATTGACTTAAATATTACATAAAAAAATAGAAAAAATTGACTTAAATAGACAAATAAGGAAAATAGTAGTCGAGACTCAGAGACATTAGTATTTAAGTAAATATAGGTTAATATATAGAGTGTAGTATATAGAGGGGACTCAGAGACATTAATATTGAAGTACATATAGGTTAATATATAGAGTGTAGTATATAGAGGGTTTATTGGTAGGAATATAGTGGTTTTGGAGTGGATCAGTTAGTTAAGGATAACAGTTAGTCAGGGTTGGTACGAGAGCATAACCAGTGGTTATTGAGAAAAAGTTTTAGATTAGTTTTAAAGAGTGGGAGAGAAGTCTGAGATGTAAGATCATGTGGTAGTTGATTCCATACTTTACCAACGTAGTTAGAGAATAAGGAGTCACCTGCAAAGTTTTTTGATAAGGTAGTATTAATCAACATTTTGTTAGAGGAGCGTGAATTCTTGAGGTTATTATATGGCGTAATGAGGGTAGAGAGAATTGGATTGTTGCTGGGTTGGTATAGGGTTTTATGAGCTATTGTAAGTTGGTTAAATCGTAGCTGATTAAGAAGTTCTAGCCAGCCCAGTTGTTTTAGATTCAGACAGTGATGAGTCCTGAAAGGTGAGTTTGTGGCAAATCTCGCAATATTGTTATATGATATAGCCAGTTTGTTGAGGTTATTTTTAGAAAGGTTAGTATATATGGGAGAAGCATAGAATAGGGTGGAGATTAATTGGGTTCTAGCTATTGCGGTCCTAGCTTCTGATGTAAGGAAAGGTTTGATTCTATAGAGGGATCCTAGTTTTCTGTTAATTGATTTTATTGTAGTATTTATGTGGGTGTCAACGTTTAAGTGATTATCAACTGTAATTCCTAGGAGTTTGGTGGTGGGGTCAGGAGAAATAAGGGTGCCATTATTGGATGTAAGAGTGAAATGTAGAGGGGTGGATATATGGGTAGGTGTAAAGAGTAATAGTTTAGTTTTGTTCAGGTTGAGGAGAAGACAACAGTTAGAGAACCATTGTTCTACAGTGCTGAAGGCTTTTTTTGTAAGAGAATGAAGTTCGGTCTGGGATGTGGCTGAACAAATTATAGTGGAGTCATCTGCATATTGAATGCAGGTAGAGAGTGGAGTGGATAGATGGAGGTCATTTATAAAAATGGAAAACAGTATAGGGCCTAATATGGAACACTGAGGAACACCTAGCGAGATAGGAAGGAGATTCGAAAGATGATTTTGCCAGAGAACTGCCTGTTGTCTGTTTTCAAGGTAGGATGTAAACCAGTTCATAGCAAGAGTGTCAAGTGAGAGGGACTTCAATATGTGTAGGAGGAGTTGGTGATTAACCATGCTGAAGGCTTTAGATAGGTCAACAAAGAATGCAGAGGAAAGAATGTTATTGTTGCGATTTTTGTTGTTACAGTTAGTGAAGGATAGCAAGGCTGTGGTGGTACTATGGAATGGGTGGAAACCATGTTGACAGTTAGCTAGTAGATTGTGATGGAGAAGGTGGTTAAGTAATTGTTTGTGGATACATTTCTCCATTATTTTAGCAAGTGGAGAGAGGAGTGCTATGGGGCGATAGTTGGAGAAATCATTGGAGTTTCCACCTTTGTGAAGAGGAATAATGTAGGAAATTTTCCAAATAGATGGGATAGTGCCTTCCTTTAAGGTTCTATTGATCAGTATGGAGATGGGATAAGCAATTGCTTTAGCTTCTTTTTGCAGGAATTCTGCTGGGAGTTTATCAGCTGAGGGGGTAGTGGGTTTTAGTTTTTGGATTAGGGAACAGATATAGGATGTGGGTATTGGTTCTAGGTGGAATAATGGGGGAGGAATGGTATTAGGAATAGGCAGATTAGAGGTGTCAGGGGATAAATGGATTGCAAAATTCAGTATAGAAGTAGTAAAGAAAGAGTTAAAGGTGTTGGCTGTTTGTGTTGGGCAGTCAGGGTTGGAGCCTAGAGGATTAGGTGTGACAGTTTTGCTTGGGTATAGAAGTTTAAACAAAAAAGCGAAGGAGTACAAGTCAAGCAAGGAAGAAAACCAGCCGCAATTAGCTCGCTGACCAAACACAAGTTCAATGTAATTTGAAACAACGCTGTTTGCAGATTAATAACGTTAGAACTTTAATTATATCCAAGCACTTTCGGAGGGAATTGTATCTCTCCTTCTTCAGACAAAACGCAAAATTCAAAACAGTCACGTTGTAACCATTTAACCCTTAAATAGGGAACTAATTAATCAATTGTTCAATAAAGCGCCATTTTCTTTAAATTTAATACTATGTTAAAAACATTTAAAACCAACTTCTCTGTCAATTCCTATACTTATAGTTGCAAACAAACTGTTAAAACCAAATTTACATGTGGGCTATGACTTTCTCATTTAATTATAATTATACATCTGTTTAAAAGTCAAAATAATCCTTTAAAAGCGTGCCCATACAGCAATAAATCATGATAAACAGTACATAGTCGCCAAATACTGTACTACAACAGATCGTGTATGCTGTTATCCCACTCATACACTTTCAGTTACGATTTTGTTAGCCAAACCATATTTAATGCGTATATCTTTGTTTTTATACTGCATTTCTATTTATGGTTTGGTCTGACCTGTTTAAACAACTCCTAAAAATTTTTTTTATTGCCTAAATAAACTCGTTTCAGTTGGCATATATATGCTCTTAACCATATTATATTTACAGCCCTATGGCTTATATTTTATTGTGTTTAGCCAATCCACTCATTTTAAAATGTTATCCATACTAAAAATAATGTTAAAAATAATATTTTTCGTTGATCCTTCTTACCATTCTAAATAGGCAGCCTAGAAAGTGCTTCCATAAACACTTTACTGACCCCTAATGGATTTAATATCTCAAAAATTGAAAATGTGGTCTATGAACATCAGTACGCAATTTCAAAAAGTGACATTAATAACGCTCTAGCTTGCCACATTATACAGAATAAAGACCACATTTTCAATTTTGCCGTTTTAAAGCAAATCACAGTTAAGCCTTATTCCGGACCTTGGCAAATATTGTTGGAAAAAGAAGAATTGCTTTGGCAATTGAGAACAGCTGCACACACATATCCAGGACTAAATGAAGCGATCTCGCTGACTTGTATATTAAAACTCATAACTCTTAAGAGATGAGATATTAATTTATTGACACTGAGCTAAGTATAGTGTATTATATTATCATTATTCCAAGTGGTTTGGTTAAAGGAACAAAAGTTGTACACAACATATCTTATACACCTTAAAGTAGCTTTCAAATAACAATAAAAATATACACACATTTCTTGTAGGAACTTTTTACTTCCTAGTAGGTTTTTTGACACACGGAAGACACACTTAAGGTCGTTAGTACATTTAGTGTGTTTTTTGTTTTCAGATTAATTATTTTTAAAACAATGTTCTCTTGGACGAGTGAATTAACTTTGACAAATTTCTGACTTCTTCATTGATTTTCTGACTTCTTCACTGACTGACCCTTTAAATCCATTAGGGGTCAGTAAAGTGTTTATGGAAGCACTTTCTAGGCTGCCTATTTAGAATGGTAAGAAGGATCAACGAAAAATATTATTTTTAACATTATTTTTAGTATGGATAACATTTTAAAATGAGTGGATTGGCTAAACACAATAAAATATAAGCCATAGGGCTGTAAATATAATATGGTTAAGAGCATATATATGCCAACTGAAACGAAGTTTATTTAGGCAATAAAAAATTTTTAGGAGTTGTTTAAACAGGTCAGACCAAACCATAAATAGAAATGCAGTATAAAACAAAGATATAATGATTAAATATGGTTTGGCTAACAAAATCGTAACTGAAAGTGTATGAGTGGGATAACAGCATACACGATCTGTTGTAGTACAGTATTTGGCGACTATGTACTGTTTATCATGATTTATTGCTGTATGGGCACGCTTTTAAAGGATTATTTTGACTTTTAAACAGATGTATAATTATAATTAAATGAGAAAGTCATAGCCCACATGTAAATTTGGTTTTAACAGTTTGCTTGCAACTATAAGTATAGGAATTGACAGAGAAGTTGGTTTTAAATGTTTTTAACATAGTATTAAATTTAAAGAAAATGGCGCTTTATTGAACAATTGATTAATTAGTTCCCTATTTAAGGGTTAAATGGTTACAACGTGACTGTTTTGAATTTTGCGTTTTGTCTGAAGAAGGAGAGATACAATTCCCTCCGAAAGTGCTTGGATATAATTAAAGTTCTAACGTTATTAATCTGCAAACAGCGTTGTTTCAAATTACATTGAACTTGTGTTTGGTCAGCGAGCTAATTGCGGCTGGTTTTCTTCCTTGCTTGACTTGTACTCCTTCGCTTTTTTGTTTTTACAAGTCTGTTTGGTTTTTTGAAGCCTGGGTATAGAAGTTTGTTAATACTAGTCCAAAATGTTTGTGGTTCTTTAAGGGAGGATTGCTGAAGTTGGAGATAGAAGTTCTTTTTATCTAGTAGGATGGCTTTTTTATAGTATTTCTTTGTTGTCTAAAGGTTTGGTGATCAATAGTATCCTTTGTGGTATGCCATTTAGCCCAAGATTTTTTTCTGCAAAGGATTAGTTTCCTAGTATTATTTGAGAGCCATTGGGCTGGTTTAGTTGTAGCATTTAATTTCTAAGGTAACCATAAGTTAAACCAGGGGAATAGGGTCTCCTTTAGAAGAACCTTGTCTCACAATACATTGTGTGTTAAATAAGAATCCCACCTTGCATTTCTGCCACGGGTCACCTATCACATCAAATGAGTCTGCAGTGAAACCATAAGGGGTCAGAGTGCAACCATTGCTGGCATAAACATGTTCTACGGACAGGAAGGAACTGCATAAAAAAGAAATTTCTCTGATTAAGATTTCAGGCACATGGTCATTCAAATATTGCCCAGTAGGCTGAATGAGATAATGTAGTTTTCTTCCAGTGCATCAGGTGTATCCACATTCAGCTCAAATCTCCGATGCAGCTGCTCAGTGCATTCAAATTTTAATTTAGCTCAGTTTATTCAAATTTAAATATTTACATCTGTGAGACCTAAGAATAAAATAGTTTACTGAACCCAGTTGCCACTTTGTATAATAGTTTATTAAGCATTTTAAAGACA